>NW_022588162.1:0-21374 GCF_009834535.1 Camelus ferus | reverse complement strand
AGAAGTGAATTTTGACAGCCCAGCTTTGACATTATAGGCGAAACACAGAAGGAAGTTTCAGACTTCTACCACTTTTTGAATATGTGGATTCTCTCTTTAGCAAATGAGGCCTATCACCGTGTTCTCTAAGATTTCACTGCTACATGCATTTATTACTCATATTCAGCCATCTTCGTATGCATTCACATTAGCATCAGTTGACGGCAAGATCAAGAATCATGTTCAAATATATCCCAGATAGGACGCTCATTCTGCCTCAGGATTTAAAAACTAATAAATCTGGGATAGACTTGGAGAGAGGTGAAGTTGACTTAATCCCATACTTTGGAATTGCAGAGTTTTGCCAAAAAGTAAGAATGGTCCATTAGTATTCTAATGGGCTTCTACTCAAGATCATCTTTAGAACATCAGATTTTCTGTGATCTTCACTGTCCACAGAGAGAATCCAAGGTAAAGTGCAAAGAATCGTCTTTAGAAAGTCACCTTCAGTTCATTTCATAAGCACAAAAAAGCATCAATTATGGATCTTCTGGGGAACAGAAGGGAATTGGGAAATTCCCTTCTTGGGAATAGATTATAAAAGCAGGGATTCCATGTTTGGCTTGAAGTTCCCTGAGTGTTATGAAAATACATCTCAGAAGGTGGCATTAAGGACCACATTTCAGCTCAGCCAAAAGCAGCTCTTTGTATAGCTATAAGGAATGCTATATTATTTTTGTGAAGAAACCCTCTTCAGCATTCCTTTAGGTGAAATTCTCTTTCAAAAACGTCCCTCATTCTAAGGAATATGTTGTGGGCCCATTTCCACTGCACTGGTTCTTCAGGGACACATTAACTTTCAGGGACAGAAGTGAGTCCATCTGCACATTCTTATAGACCTCTGTTATTCATCAAAATCAGATAATTTACTTCAGCTCTCATGAACTTTTCTTTAGGAAGAATATCACAAAAGGAGACAGCTTAGAGTACTCTTTCCTAAGTGAGACGTGCTTCTGTTCATTATACCCTGTAAAAGTTCTCAATTTTGTAGAAGGCACGATTGATGATAAGTTGCCCCATCTTCTTCGTTGCAAGACATATTATTTAGGCATTTGGGAACAGTGTCTATTTCATTGTTCCACAAATCATTGGCCCCTACTGCACATGGAATCACTGTTTTCACAGATTTTGAAGTGTCTTTTCAAAAGTGAGGAAAACTGTGGAAATCTGTTTAATGGAAAACATCTGTGACTCTTGGCTACATGCATGGAATCTTCCAACCTGTTCCCTTATGGAAATGAAACGGGTAAGGATGAATTCAGCCTTATGCCTTCATGGGGGAAAATGGTTTCTGTGACTTGGAAAGAAGGCTATATATGGGTTCTGAAACATTTTTTCTCAACTTTGTCCAAGACATCAAATTGAAACCAGCTTGACAATGTTCCAGGACAGGATGCCATGAGATGTGATAGATGTGGGACAATTTCTCTCTCTACCCAGCTTCTTGTGCAAAATCCTAGACAATAATTGAACTCTTGGAACCAAATTGAATAAGTGGATCAACTTTGCAGGACTCAGGGGTGCCCTGAGTTTCCACGCTTTCACTAAGTGTCCTGAATTTCTGTCCTTAAACCCGTTGGCCTCAACTCATCTTAGAATCACAAACAGCCACTCAGAAGACCCAGCTGTTATGAAGCATTCTAAGCAAAATGGAAAGATGATTGCTTGAAAGAGTCTTCTGATTTCCGTCTGATCTGCCCTAAGTTTACCGGGTGACACAACTTGGGAATAAATTGAGATTGAAAAAATTAACTTTATCTGCATTGTCGGGCTAAGGAAATTTTGATGTTGGGGAAAAAAACCAAAATCCACGTTCTGATAAGCCTTTTCACACAGCCGCATTAAATCTGCCCCCTTCATCTCCTCTTTTACTTTCTTTAGGAAAGTCACTTGCGATGTCTTAAACTTTGTCAACAGAACGTCTTTTGAAAATGAGGGGATGTGCAATGCATCTTGCAGTTGTCACTAGAAGAAAGAGTGTGTGTTGGGAACCTCCTTCTGCTTCGCTGGGATCATGTAGGTAATGGGATTGAGAACTCATCCTATGTCAAAGTTTTGAGTAAGGTCATAATCAAAAACCATCTGAATTCCCAAATTTCCCCCACTGAACACTTGATCGAGCATAGTTAGATATGTGGAAAAGGCTAATTGGACAGAATGAAGCCCATCGTGTTAGCTGCATCCAGTCTTGGAAACACGTGAACAAATGTTGGCGGTTCCGTTCTTCTGCCAGTTTTCAAATGTGAGGCTTTTTGCCTTTGGTGTCTGAGCCTGTCTTCATGTTCCATAAATTTTCAAGGCAACCTGAATTTCGTTCCGCATCTTCAGCCATCTTGATATTAATTCTAGCTGTCATGAAATTATGATGAAACAGTCTTGTGAGACTGTCTCCTCAGTAGGGGGTCCTATGTTCATTATTTTTTATGATCTTTCACTCTTGGGAAACATTATGTGGTGGGATGATTTGCTGTGATCCAAGAATTCGGTAAAGCACAGCACCCTGGAAGGCCTGTCCATGCATACGTGGAAAGGAATTTGCAGAAGATTCGTCTCAGTACCCCAGCTTCTCAAGTTCTTGCTATGTCCACATAGGTCATCCAAGCAAAGAAGCAAAGAATGCTGATAGCAATCCTCTTGAAATTTGTGTCCTCTTCAAACAAGTATTTCCCGTGTTTTGCACTTCAGTATGAGAAGGGGGGTGGGATAGTCCCTTCTAGGGAATTGATGACAAAAGCATGGATTTTCATATTTGGACAGAGATATCCCTCAATTTTGTAAAGGTTCATCTGGCTAAATGACATTAAAATACCTCATCTCACCTGAGTCAACAGCAGCACTTTCAAAATATATGAGGAATTCTAAATAATTCGTGCAGAGAATTCCTCTTCAATGTTAGTTCCCTAATGTTAGGTCATACTCAGTTTCTCTAAGTTCACTATTTGGAGGAGTCCAACATAGGCCAGTTTTCATTGCACTGCCTTGATAGGGACACATTGACTATCAAGTTTGGAAATGAGGCCATTTGCACATTCAGTAAGGCATCTGTTCATCATCCAATGTAGATATTTTCTTTCAAGTGTTATGATAATTTTTGTAGGAAGAATAGCAAGAAAGAAAGCAGCTTGGAAGGTAATATCTCCTAAATGAGTGCTTGGGTTCAATATATCCTATTAGAATTCTCAATTTGGGATAAGGCATTTTTAAAGGAAATTTTCTCCATCACCTTGTTTGCAAGTCAGAGAATTCTGGCAGTTTTGAAAAGGCTGTGTGTCAGTGTCCCACTTGGTCTTGGCTCGTATTCCACATGGAATCACAGTTTGGTCTTTTGGTGAACTAACTTTATGAAACAGAGAGAGAATGCGGAATGCCATTTGTAGGAGATTATCTATGAATATCATCTGATTACACGGGATATTCCAGCAGGTTAGATGCTCAAAATGAAAAGGGTAAGGATGATTTCTCTCTTGTGCCTTTTCAGGAGAGATGGGTTTCTGTGAATGGGAAACAATCTTTTGTCTCGCTTCTGAAACAGTTTCACTGAACATGATCTTGAGATGTCAAATTGAACCCAGCTTGAAACAGTTCCTTGAGACCATTGCAACAGCTGTGGCAGAAGTGTGAGAATAACTTTCTACCCAGGTTATTTTTCTGAATCTTAGGCAATCTTCCAAACCTGGAAATGAAGTGGAAATTGTGCAGCAACATCGTGGGTCTTTTCTTGAGCGCTGATTTCCATGGTTTCCCAAATTACTCTATATTGCTGCCCTCATCAACCTTGGCCCCAGTTCATCTTAGGAACAACAATAGACCCACACTTGACACTGCTTACTGGAAGCATCTGAATGAAAGTGCAAGGAAGATTCTTTGAATGGGACTAGTATTTTAGCTCACATCCACTGAAATTTGGCACTTGAGTCATAATGTGAATACAATGAGTGCGGAAAATAATCCTCTTCTGTGCAGTTATGATAATGGAGTGTTCATGTTTTTGGGAATCAAGCATAACTATGAGCTCTGATAGGACTTCTCACTGTCTTGCAGTAACATTGCTCACTTCAACTCTGCTTCAGGTGACTTCAGGTGACTTTAGGCAATTGCCTGCCAAGATTGTAATTTTTCTGGCAGGATGTCTCCTGAGGAAAAAATTCTGTGCAATGGACCTTGCTGGGTTTTATCCCTAGAGGAAATATTGTGTGTGGAAATTTCCTTCTAACTTGGTGGGATCTAACAGTTTGAGTCATTGAGAAACTAATCTATGTCTTACTTTTAATTGGGTCTGGGCATTAAAGCACCCAGTGAAATCTAAATGTTTACTTCTCTGAAAGTGTTGATAGAGAAATTTTCCTTTGCTTAAAGGACTACTTGCACAGGAGGAAGCATTTCTTATTAGATGAACCAGTTTTAACTTTGCACTAATTTACAAGAAGTGAATTTCCCACAGTGCTTCTTTGCCCATATTAGGCTGAAACACATGAGGAAATTTTCAGTCTTCTTCCACTTTTTGAATATGTGGATTCTCTCTTTTGCACATGAGCCTATCACCATGTTCTGTAAGATTTCACTGCTACCTGCGTTTGGTTCCTCAACTTCAGCTATCTTCTTATGCATTCTATTTAGCATCAGTTGATGGCAACATCAACAATCGTGTTAAAATATCTCCTAGATAGGACGCTCTGTGCACCTCAGGTTTTAAAAACTTGTAAATATGGGATACACTTGGAGAGAGGTGAAGTTGACTTTATCTGATTGTTTGGAATCACAGGGTTTTGCCTAAGGGGAAGAACGGTCTATCGGTATTCTGAAGGGCTTCTACTGAAGATCGTCTTTAGTACATCAGCTTTTCCATGATGTTCACTGTCAAAAGAGAGAATCAAAAGAAATTTGCATAGAATGGTCTTTAGAATTCTCCTTCAGTTCATATCAGTGGCACAGAAATACTTCAAATATGGTTCTTTTGGGGAAAAGAAAGGAATTGGGAAATTCCTTTCTTGGGGACTGATGTTAAAATCACCGATTCCATGTTTGGCCCAGGTTCCCTGAGTGTTATGAATGTACATCTCAGAAGGTGACATTATGGACAGCATTTCAGCTCAGCCAACAGCAGCTCTTGGTTTAGCTATTAAGAATGCTGAATTATTGTTTCCAAGAAACCATCTTCAGCATTTATGTGAAATTTGCTTTCAAAAACGTCCTTGTTTTTAGGAACACGGTGTTGGCCCATTTTCACTGCACTGGCTCTTCGGGGACACATTAATTTTCAGGGACAGAAGTGAGCCCATCTGCACATTCACATAGGCCTCTGTTTTTCATCGAAATCAGATAATTTACTTCAGCTCTCATGAACTTTTCTTTAAGAAGAATAGCACAAAACGACACAGCTTAGAGTACTCTCTCCAAAGCGAGTTGTTCTTTGGTTCAATATACCCTATAACAATTCTGAATTTTGTAGAGAGCATGTTTGAAGACAATTCACCCCGTCTGCTTCATTGCAAGATATATTATTTATGCATTTCGGAACCGTGTCTATTTCATTGTTCCACATATTTTTTCCCATAATGAACATGGAATCATGGTTTTCTCAGATATTGAAATGTCTTCTAAAAAGTGAGGAAAACTGTGGCAATCCGTTTACTGGAAAGCCTCTACGACCCTTGGCTACGTGCATGGAATCTTCCAAAATGTTCCCTTATGGAAATGAAATGGGTAAGGATGAATTCTGCCTTGTGCCGTCATGGGGGAAAATGGTTTCTGTGACTTGGAATGAAGCCCATATCCCGGTTCTTAAACAATTTCTCTCAACTTTGTCTCTAGTCATCAAATTGAGCCCAGCATGAAAATGTCCTGGGACAACATGCCATGAGAGTTGATAGATGTGGTGGGATATCTCTCCCTACCCAGCCTCTTGTGCCAAATCTTAGACAATCATGCACTCTTGGGACTAAGTTGGAAAAGTGGATCAACTTTGCAGGCCTCAGGGGAGCCCTGAATTTTGACGGTTTTCTTAAGTGTCCTGAGTTCCTGTCCTAAACGGCCTTGGCTCCAACTCATCTTAGAAACACAAACAGCCCCTCAGCAGACCCAGCGGTTATGAAGCATTCTAAGCATAATGGAAAGAAGACTGTTTGAATGGGTCTTCTAATTTCTTTCAAATCAACAAAAATGTTCCAGGATGATGCATCTTGGGAGTACAATGAGATTGAAAAAATTAACTTCATCTGCATTGTCAGGCTAAGGAAATTTCTGTGTTGGGGAAACAAAACAAAATCCACTTTCTGATAAGCCTTTTCACACAATCTCATTAATTCCACTCCCTTTATCTCCTCTTTAAATTTCTTTAGAATATTCACATGCGATGTCTTAAATTTTGTCCACAGAATGTCTCTTGAAAATGAGGGGCTGTGCAATGCTTCTTTTAGTTGTCACTAGAGGAATGAGTGTGTGTGGGAAACCTCCTTCTGCCTTGTTTGGATCCTGTAGGTGGTGGGATTGAGAACCCATCCTATGTCTGAGTATTGAGTGAGGTCATAAATCTAAACCACTGTGATTTCCCAAAATTTCCCCCACTGAATGTCTTGATTGAGCAAATTTCCATATGTGGAAAGAGCTACTTGGACAGAATGAAGCACATTGTATTAGCTGCACCCAGTCTTGGAAACCTGTGAGCACATGATGGGGGTTTCTCTCTTCTGCCACTTTTCAAACATGAGGATTTGTCTTTGGTGAATGAGTCTGTCTTCATGTTCCATAAGTTTTCCCTGCAACCTGAATTTCCTTCCACAAATTCAGCCATCTTGAAATGAATTCTAGCTGGCAGGAAGTTATGGAGACTCAAACGTTCTTGTGAGACTATCTCCTAGGTAGGACGCCCAGTGTTCCATAGGTTTTATGATCTTTACTCTTGGGTAACAATATGTGGTTGGGTGAGTTGAAGTGATCCAAGATTTCATTAGAGCACAGCACCCTGGAAAGCACAGTCCGTGCATACTTGGAAAGGCCTTTCATAAGTTTGGCCTCAGTACCCCAGCTTTCCCAGATCTTGCCATGTCCACATAGGGCATCCAACTGTAGAAGCAAAAATGCTGCTAGCAATCCTCTTGCAATTTGTGTCCTCTTCAAACGAATGTTTGCCGTGTTTTGCACTTCAGGATGAGAAGGACCGTGGGATACTCCTTTCTAGGTAATTGATGGAAAAAGCAGGGATTTTCATGTTTGTCCAGAGTTACCCTCCATGTTGTGAAGTTTCATCTGGCAAAGTGACATTAGAACACCTCATCTCATCTGAGTCAACAGCAGGTCTTTCAAAATATATGAGGAATTATGGATAATTTGTACAGAGATATCCACTTCAGCATTAGTTCTGGTGATATTCACTTTCTGTAATTTCACTATTTGGAGGAGTCCAACATGGGCCAGTTTTCATTGCACTCCCTTGATGGGGACACATTGAATATCAAGGATGGAAGTGAGCCCATTTGCACATTCAGAAAGGCCTCTGTTCATCATCCAATGTAGATATTTTCTTTCAAGTGTTATGAAGATTTCTGTAGGAAGAATTGCATAAAACAGCTTGGAAGGTAATATCTCCTAAATGAGTGCTTGGATTCAATATATCCTATAAGAATTCCTAATTTGGGATAAGGCATTTCTGAAGGAAAATCTCTCCATCACCTAGCATGCAAGTCAGAGAATTCTGGCAGTTTTGAAAAGGCTGTGTGTCAGTGTCCCACTTGGCCTTGTCTGGTATTCCACATAGAATGACCATTTTCTCTTTTGCTGAACTAAGTTTATGAAAGAGAGAATGTGGATTTCCATTTGTAGGAGAGTCTCTATGAACTTCATCTGCATGCAAGGGACCTTCAATCATGTTAGTTGCTCAAAATGAAATGGGTAATGATGATTTCTGTCTTGTGCCTTTTCAGGAATAATGGGTTTCTGTGAATGAGAAACAAGCTTTTGTCTCGGTTCTGAGACAGTTCCTCTGACCATGGTCTTGAAATGTGGAATTCAACCCAGCTTGAAACAGTTGTTGAGAATATTGGAACAACAGTGGCCAAATTTGGAGAATATCTCTTCCTACCCAGCTTATTTTCCCAAATCTTAGGCCGTCATCCAACCCTGGGAATGAAGCTGAAATTGTGCAGCAAGTATGTGGGTCTCTTCATGAACATTGATTTCAATGGTTTCCCAAAATATTGTATGGTCCTGCCCTCAGCAACGTTGGCCCCAGCTCCTCTTTGGAACAACAACAGACCCGCACTTGACACTGCTTACTGGAAGCATCCGAATGAAGTTGCAAGAAGATTCTTTGAATGGGTCTTTTATTTAAGCTCACATCCAGCCAAATTTAGCACCTGACTCATACTGGGAATGCAATGAGTTTGAAAATATCCCTCATCTGCGGTGTTGTGATAAACGAGTGTTTGTTTTGGTGGGAAGCAAACCTAAGTACGATCTCTGATAGGCTTTCTCACCCTTTCGCAGTAAGTTAGCTCACTTCACCTCTGCTTTGGTTGCCTTTAGGCATTTGCCGGCCAAGTTGAAGACATTGCCAGCAGGTTGTCCTTTGAGGAAGTGTTGCTGTGCAATGCATCTTGGTTGTTTTTGTCATTAGAGGAAAGATTGTGTGTGTTAAACTTCTGTCTAACTTGGTGGGATCTCCAAGTTTGGGTGATTGAGGAACTGACCTATGTCTTAATTGTGATAGGGCTGGGCATTCAAATACCCAGTGAAATCTCAATGTTCACCTCACTGAACATGTCAATCGAGCAATTTTCCACTTGCTGAAAGGACTACTTAGACAGGAGGAATCACTTTGTTTAGATGAACCCAGTCTTACTTTTGCCACTATTTCACAAGAAGGGAAATTCTCATAGCCCTTCTTTCCCAAAATATGCTCAAACACATGAGAAAATTATCAGTATTCTGCCACTTTTAAAATATGTGACTTCTCTCTTTGGCACTTGAGCATATCAACATATTCTTTAAGATTTCTCTGCAACCTGCCTTTCATTCCACAAATTAAGCCATTTTGAAATGCATTCTATGTGGCATGAAGTTATGGATATGCAAAGATCCTTGTGAGACTTTCTCCTAGATAGGATGACCTGTGTTTCACACATTTTACTATCTTCCATCCTTTGGAAACTATTTGCGGTCAGGCAAGTGGACGTAATCCAAGGTTTTGGTAGAGCACATAACACTGGCAAGGTCTGTCCGTGCGTACTTGGAAAGGTCTTTTCGAAGTTCTGCCTCAGTACCCCAGCTTTTCCAGATATTGCAATGTTCATTGTAGGCACCCAAGGGAAGAAGCAAGTAATGATACTAGCAATCATTTTGCAATTTGGGTCCGCTTCAAATGAATGCTTGCCCTGAGTTTCATTTCAGGAAAGAAGGGCCGTGTGATAATCCCTTCTTGGGAATTGATTGCAAAAGTGTGTATTTTCATGTTTGGCCTGAGCTACCCCTTCAATTTGTGAAAGTACGTCTGGCAAAGTGACATTAAAGCACCTCATCTCAGCTGAGTCAGAGCAGGCCTTTCAAAATCTATGAGGAATGCTGGTGGTCTTGTGCAGAGAACACCTCTTCAGCATTATTTCAGATGAATTTAAAGTTCTGTAACTTCCCTATTTATAGGCTTATGACATGGGCCAGTTTTAATTACACTGCCTTGTTGGGGACATATTTATCTTAAAGGACTGAAATGAGCCCATCTTTACTTTCAAAGGACCTCTGTTCATCATCCAATATATAAATTTCTCTTCAGCTTTTATGAACATTTCTGTATGAAGATTAGCAAGGAAGAAGACAACTTGGAGAGTAACTTCTACTAAATGAATGCCTGAGTTCAATATATCCTATAAACAATTCTCAATTTTGGATAAGGCATGTTTGAAGGAAATTCACTACATCAACTTTTGCAAGACAGAGATTTCTGCCAGTTGGGAAACAGCTGTATGTCATTGTTCCAGAATGTCTTGGCTCTTATTCCGCATGGAATCACAGTCTTTCCCTTATGTTCAACTAACATTATGAAAGAGAGACTAAGTGCAGAGAGCCATTTGTAGGAGAGTCTCTACGAACTTTGGCTACATGCACGAGACAGTCCAACATGTTTGCTTCTCGAAATGGAATGGGTAAGGATGATTTCTGTCTAGTGCCTTTTTGGGAAAAATTGGTTTCTGTGAATGGGAAAGAAGCTTATGTCCCAGTTCTGAAGCAGTTTCTCTAAACATGATCTTGATTTGTCCAATTGAACCCAGCTTGGAAAGGTTTTTGGAGAGCATTCCAACAATGGTGGCTGAATTGGGACAAGATCTCTCCCTACCCATCTTATTGATCCAAATCTCAGACAATCGTCCCACCTGGGAATCTAGCAGGAAATATGCTACAACCTCTCAGGTCTTATTGTGAGCACTGATTTCCATGGTTTCCCAAATAAATTTATGTTTCTGCCATGAAGGACCTGGGCGCCAGGTCCTCTTTGGCAGAGCCACAACAGCTCACTTGACACTGCTTACTGGAAACATCCAAATAATGGTGCAAAGAAGATTGTTTGAATCGATCTTGTACTTTCACTCACATCAACCGAAACTTTGGCACTTGGCTTATACTGGGAATAAAATGAGTGCGGGCAATGTCCCTCATCTGCGCAGTCATGAAAATGGATTGTTTGTGAGGTTGGGAATCAAGCATAACTATGAGTACTGATATGCTTTCTGAGACTCTCGCAGTGAGGTAGGTCACTTCATTTCTGCCTCGGTTGTCTTTATGCAATTGCTCGTGAATTTGGAAATATTGCCAACAGACTGTCTCTTAAGGAAGAGGTTTTGAGCAATTTATCTTGTTGGTTTTTGACACTAGATGAAAGATTGTGTGTGGGAAAGTTCCTTCTGCCTTTTTGGGATCACCAAGTTTGAGGGATTGAGAAATAATCCCATGTCTTACTAGTGATTGAGGCTGTGAATTCAAACCCCCAGGGAAATCTACATGTTCAACTCGCTGAACATGCTGAACAAGCAAATTACCACTTGCTGAAAGGACTACATGGACAGGAGAAAGCACTTCATTTTACATGCACCCTATCTTACTTTTGCCACTAACACACAAGAATGGAATCTCCTGCAGCCCTTCTTTTCCCACTTTAGGCTCAAACACATGAGGAATTTTTCAGTCATCTTCCACTTTTTAAATATGTGGCTTCTCTCCTTTGCACTCGAGCCTATCACCATATTCTGAAAGATTTCACTGATATCTTCCTTTCATTCCTCAACTTCAGCCATCTTCTAATGCATTCTGTTTAGCATAAGTTGATGGTGAGTTCAAGAATCGTGTGAAAACTTCTCTTAGGAAGATCTGTGCACCTCAGATTTTAAAATCTTGCAAATCTGTGGTACACACCAGGAGAGGTTAAATTAACATTATACTAGACTTTGGAAGGGCAGAGTTTTGCCTAAGGGGAAGAACGGTCCATCCATACTCTGAGAGAGTGCTGCTAAAGTTCATTCTTAGTACATCATCTGCTCTTTGATCTTCACTGTCCACAGATAGAATGCAAGGAAAAGCACAAAAAATGCTCTTAAGGAAGTCATCTTCAGTTCATATCAGTTGCACACAAATGCTTCTCATGGTAATTTTCAAGAACAGAAGTTATTTGGGAAATTCCCTTCTTGGGAATTGATGAGATAAGCAGTGATTTCCACGTTTGGCCTGAGGTTCCCTCCATATAATGTAGGTACATATGGGAAGGTGACATTAAGGATTGTATTTCAGCTCAGTCAACAGCAGCTCTTTGGAAAGCTATTAGGATTGATGAATTATTGGTGCAGGGAAACCCTCTTCAATGTTAATTTAGGGGAAATTCACCCTCAGAAAAGTCCCTACTTGGAGGAATATGATGTGGGACAATTTTCACTGCACTTCCTCATTGGGGACACATTGGTTTCAGGGACGGAATTGAGCCCATCTGCACATTCTCATAGGCCTCTATTCTTCATCAAACTCAGATAATTTACTTCAGCTCTCATGAGCTGTTTTGTAGGAATATTATCTAAAAAATTCTGTAATATCTTATATCACAGCTTTGTGAGAACTCTCTCCTGAATGGGTCATGCTTTGGTTCATTATGTCCTGTAACATTTCTCAATTTTGGAGTAGGCAAATTTGAAGAAAATTAGCCCCATCTACTTCATGCAAGACAGACTTTTTAGGCATTTGAGAAACGGGTCTATTGGTCTATTTCAGTGGTCCACAAATCTTTGTCTTCTCCTGCACATTGAATCACGATTTTCTCAGATGTTGAACTGCCTTTACAAAAGTGAGAAAATCTGTGGCAAGCCGTTTGCAGGAAAGTCTCTGTGACCTTCTCCTACATGCATGGAATCTTCCAACATGTTACTGTATGGAAATGAAAGTGGTAAGGATGATTTTTCCTTGTGCCGTCATGGGGAAAACATTTTCAGTGATATGTAAATAAGTCAATATCCCAGTTCTGAAACAATTTCTTTCAATTTTGTCTCAAGATATCAAATTGAACCAAGCTTGTAAATGTTCCTTGACAGCATGCCAAGATATGTGATATAAGTGGGAGAAGATGTCTCCCTACTCATATGATTGTGCAGATTCTAAGACAATCATTCCTCTTTGGAAACCAAATGGAAAAGATGGAGCAACTTCCCAGGCCTCAGGGGAGCGCTGAGTTTCCATGGGTTCCCTAAGTATCCCGTGTTCCTGACCTGAACAGCCTTGGTTCCAACTCATCATAGAAACACAAAAAGCCCCTCAGAAAACCCAGGTGTTATGAAGTATTCTATACAAGTTGGAAAGTTGATTATTGGAACGGGTGTCCTAATTTCCAACAGATCAACCCTAAAATTCACAGATGATGCATTTTGGGAATACAATGAGTGTGAAAATATTTCTTCCTTACTGCATTGTCAGGTTAAGAGAATTGTTGTGCTAGGTAAGCAAGCCAGAATCCAAGTACTGATAGGCCTACTCACACAATCACATTACATCCACTCCATTCATCTCCTCTTTTAGTGTCTTTAGAACTGTCACCTTCAAAGTTGGAGAGTTGGTTGACAGAATGACTCTTGAACATGAGGGGCTGTGCAATGCATCTTGTAGGTATTTGTCACTAGAGAAAGAGTGTGTGTGGGAGACATCCTTCTGCCCTGTAGGGATCAGGTAAGTGGTGGGATTGAGGACCCATCCTATGTCTAACTTGTGAGTGAGGCCATGAATTAAAACACCTGTGAATTCTCAAAGTTTCCCCCTATGAATATCTCCATCAAGCAGATTTCCACATGCTGGTAGGACAACTTGGACAGAATGAAGCACTTTGTTTTTCCTGCACCCAGTCTTGGAAACCTGTTCCCATGTTGGAATAGGACACATGGAAGTTTTCATTCTTATTGAAATTTTCAAAAGTGAGATATTTTTCTTTGGCATACAAGCCTGTCTTCATGTTCTGTAAGATTTCACTGCAACCTGACTTTCCTTTCTCAACTTCAGCCTTCTTCAAATTCATTCTACCTGGCGAGAATGATGATGGTGAGACAAAGATCCTTGAGAGACTATTTCTTAGATAGGACACCCTATTTTCCACAGGTTTTAGAACCTTTCACTCTAGGGAAACAATTTGTGGTCAGGTGAGCTGACATGATCCAAGATTTTAGTAGAGCACAGCACACTGTCAATTACTGCCTATGAGTACTTGAAAGGCATTTACACGAGTTTCGGCCTCAGTACCCCAGCTTCTCCAGATCTTGCAATGTCCACAGAAGGCATCCAGGGGAAGAAGCAAAGGATGCTGCTAACAATCCTCTTGCAATTCTTATCAGCTTGAAACAAATGCTTGCCCTGTGTTTCATTTGGGGAATAGAAGGGCAGTGGTATACTCATTTCTTGGGAATGGTGGCAAAATCTGGGATTTGCATGTTTGGCCTGAAGTCCCCTAAATGTTATGAGGGTACCTCTGGGAAGGTGTCATTAAGCACCGCATTTCAGCTCAGCCAACAGCAGCTCTTTGGAAATCTATTAGGAAAGATAATTATTGGTGCAAAGAAACCCTCTTCAGTGTTACTGTATGGGAAATTTCACCTTCAGTAAAGTCCCTACTTGGAAGAATAAAATGTGGGATAATTTTTAATGTACTTCCTCATCGGGGACACATTGGTTTTCAGGGATGGAAGTGAGCCCATCTGCACCTTCTCATAGGCTTCTGTTCTTCATTGAACTCAGATAATTTACTTCAGCTCTCTTGATTTTTTCTGTATGAATAATAGCACAAAAGAATACAGCTTTGAATATACTCCCTCCTAAACATGTCATGCTTTGGTTCAATATATCCTTTAACAGTTCTCAATTTTGTAGAAGGCACGTTTGAAGAAAATTAGCCCCATCTACTTCATTACATAACATAGAATTTAGGTATTTGGAAATGGGTCTATTCAAGTGGTCACAATAACTAAACCTCTACTGCACATGGAATCTCAGTTTTCTCAGATGTTGATCTGCTTTTAGAAAAGTGAGTAAATCTGTGGCAGCCATTTCCAGGATAGTCTCTGTGACCTACACCTACATGCATGGAATCATCCAACGTATTACCTTATGGAAATGGAGTATGTAAGGATGATTTCTGCCTTCTGCCATCTTGGGAAAACACTTAATGTGACTTGGAAAGAATCCTATATCCCAGTTGTGAAGCAATTTCTCTCAACTTTTCTTGAGTTATCAAATATAACCCAGCTTGAAAATGTTCCTGGGCAACATGCCATGAGAAGTGTTAGAAATGGAAGATCTCTCCCTACCCACCTTCTTGTGCCAAATCTTAGACAATCATTCCACTCTGGGAACCAAACGGAAAAGATGGAGGAACTTCACAGGCCTCAGTGGAGCCCTGAGTTTACACATTTTCCCTAAGTAGCCTGTGTTCCTGTTCTGAATGGACATGACTCCAACTCATCTTAGAAACACAAATAGCCACTCAGCAGACACAGCTGTTGCATATGAAGCATTCATAGCAAGGTTGGAAGAGGATTGTTTGAACGGGTCTTCTAATTGGCAGCAGATCAACCTTAATGTCACGGATGACGCAACTTGGGAATACAATGAGTGCGGAAAAATTTCCTTCACCTACGTTGTTGGGATAAGAGAATTTTTGTGTTGGGGAAATGAGCCAAAATCCAAGTTCTGATAGGCCATATCACACACTCACACTGAGTCTGCTCTCTTCATCTCCTTTTGAATTGTCTTTAGGAAATTCACCAGCGAACATGGAAAATAGTCGATGGAATGTCTCTTGAAAATGAGGGGCTGTGCAATGCAACTTTTAGGTATTTGTCACTAGAGAAAAGAGTGTGTGTGGGAAACCTCCTTCTTCCTTGTTCGGATCACATAAGTGGTGGGATTGAGGACCCATCCTACATCTAACTTGTGATTGAGGCCACACATTAAAACACACTGTGAATTCTCAAGATCTCCCCACTTAACATCTCGTTCAAGCAAATTTCCACTTGCTGAAAGGACTACTTGGACAGAATGAAACAAATTGTGTTAGCTGCACCCAATCTTGGAAACCTGTTCCCATCTTGGAATTGAGCATATGTGGGAGTTTTCAGTCTTCTGCCATTTTTCAAATGTGAGTCATCTGTCTTTGGATTATGAGGCTGTCTTCATATTCCATAAGATTTCACTGTAACCTGACTTTACTTCCTCAACTTCAGCCATCTTGAAATGCATTCTAGGTGGCATGAAATTATGGTGAGACAAAGATTCTTGTGAGAGTATATCATAGATAGGGTGCCCTGTGTTCCACATGTCTTAGAATCTTTCACTCTTGGGAAAGAATTTGGGGTCAGGTGAGTTGACATGATCCAAGCTTTTAGTACAGCAAGCACAATGGCAAGTACTTTTCATGCATGTTTGGAAAGGCCTTTTAACAAGTTTATCTTGTGTATCCCAGTTTCTCAATGTTTTGCAATGTACACAGAAGGCATGCAAGGAAAGAAGGAAAGAATGCTGCTAGCAGTCTTCTTGCAATTTGGGTCCACTTCAAATAAAAGTTTTTCTTGAGTTTCATTTCAGGAAACAAATGGCCATGGGATAATCCCTTCTTGGGAATTGATGGCAAAAGCAGGGATTTTCTTACATGGCCTGAGGTGCCCCTCCATTTTGTGAAGGTTCTTCTGGCAATGTGACATTAAGGCACCTCATCTCAGCTGATTCAACACCAGCTCTTTCAAAATCTATGAGGAATGCTGAATGTTAGGTGCAGAGAATCCTACTTCAGTGTTATTTCAGGTGAAATTCACTTTCTGTAATTTCCCTATTTGGAGGCATATGACATGGACCAGTTTTCTATTCACTGTCTTGTTGGGAACACATTGATCTTCAAGGAAGGAAGTGAACCGATTTTTACATTCGGAAAGACCTCTCTTCATCATCTAGCGTAGATAGTTCTCTTCAGGCATTAAGAAGATTTCTGCAGGAAGAAAAACAAGAGAGAAGACAAATTGAATTGTAAACTCTGCTAAATGAGCGCTTGGGTTCAATATATCCTATAACAAGTCTCAATTTTGGATAAAGCATGTTTGAAGGAAATTCATTCCTTCATATTTTTTGCAAGTCATTGAATTCTGGCAGTTGGGAAATGGCTGTGTGTCAGTGTTCCTCAATGTCTTGGCTCCTATTTCACATGCAGTCACAGTTTCTCACTTATGTTGAACTAACTTTATGAAAGAGAGAGTGAATGCTAAAAGTCATTTATAGGAGATTCTCTATGAACTTTGGCTGTATGCACGAGACCTTCCAGCATGTTTGCTGCTCAAAATAAAACATATAAAGATGATTTGTCTCCTGTGCCTTTTGGGGAAAAATTGGTTTCTGTGAATGTGAAAGAAGCCTATGTCTCAGTTCTGAAGCAGTTTCTCTAAACATGATCTTGATTTGTCCAATTGAACCCAGGCTGAAAACGTTTTTGGAGAGCATGCCAACAACAGTGGCTGAATTGGGAGAAGATCTCTTCACACCCAGCTTATTGATCCAAATCTCAGCAATCGTCCCACTCTGGGAATCAAGTGGAAAATATGCAACAACCTTGCAGGCCTCATCATGAGCAATGAGTTCCAAAGTTTCCCCAAAAAATATATGTTCCTGCCATGAAGGAGCTGGGCGCCAGGTCCTCTTTGGCAGAGCCACGACCCCTCACTAGACACTGCTTACTGTAAGCACCCAAATGAAAGTGCAAAGAAGATTGTTTGAATGGGTCTTGTAATTACGCCCACATCAACCCAAACGTTGGCACTTGACTCATACTGGGAATAAAATGAGTGCAGTCAATGGCCCTCATCTGCACTGTCATGAACATGGACTGTTTGTGAGTTTGGGAATCAGGCATAACTACAAGCTCAGATATGCTTTCTAACACTCTCGCAGTGAGGTAGATCACTTCATCTCTGCCTCGGTTGTATATAGACAATTGCTCACTAAGTTGGAAACATTTCTGTCAGGTTGTCTCTTAAGGAAGAGGTACTGTGCAATGCATCTTGTTGGTTTCTGTCACTAGTGGAAAGACTGTGTGTGGGAAACACCCTTCTGCCTAGTTGGGATCTCAAGTTTGGGGGATTCAGAAACAATCCTATGTCTTACTAGTGATTGAGGCTGTGCATTGAAACCCTCAGGGAAATCTCCATGTTCAACTCACTGAACGTCTCGATCAAGCAAATTTTCACTTGCTGAAAGGACTACATGGACAGGAGAAACCACTTTCTTTTAGATGCACCCAGTCTTCCTTTTGCCACTAATTCACAAGGAGGGAATCTCCCACAGCCCTTCTTTTCCCTCTTTAGGCTCAAACACATGAGGAATTTTTCAATCTTCTGCCATTTTTTAAATATGTGTCTTCTCTCTTTGGCATTCAAGGCTATCACCATATTCTGTAAGATTTCAATGCAACCTGCCTTTATTCCTCATCTTCAGTCAAATTCGAATGCATTCTGATTCACATCAGTTGACGGCGAGATCAAGAATCATGTGAAACCGTCTACTAGATAGGAGGCTCTTTGCCCCTCAGTTTTTAAAATCCTGCAAATATGGGATGCGCTAGGAGAGAGGTTAAGTTGACTTTATCCCAGGCTTTTGAAGCTCAGAATTTTGCCTAAGGGGAAGAACGTTCCGTCCGACTCTGAGAGGCTTCTGCTCAAGTTCATCCTTAGTACATCAGCTTCCCCTTGAACTTCACTGTTCACAGAAAGAATCCAAAGAAAGGTGCAAAGAATGTTCTCTAGAAAGTCATCTTCAGTTCATATCAGCTGCATACAGATGCTTCATATATGGTTATTTTGGGGAACTGAAGGGTCTCGGGAAATTCCATTCTGGGACATGATGAAAAAATGGGGAATTCCATGTTTGGCCTGAGGTCCCCTAAATGTTCTGAAGGTACCTCTGGGAATATGACATTAAGAATCACATATCAGCTCAGCCAAATTTGGAAAGCTATTAGGAATGCTAAGTTTTTGGTGCAAAGAAACCCTTTTCAGGTTTACTTTAGGGAAAAATCACCTTCAGAAATTTCCCTACTTGGAGGAATATAATGTGGGCCAATTTTCACTGCATTGCCTCATCAGGGACACACTGATTTTCAGGGATGGAAGTGAGTCCATCTACACATTTGTGTAAGACACTGTTTTTCATTGAGCTCAGAAAATTTACTTCAGATCTCATGATAACTTCAATATGAAGAGTAGCACAAAAGAAGGCAGCTTTGTATGTACCCTCTCCTGAATGAGTCGTGCTTCAGTTCAATATATCCTGTAGCAATTCTCAATTTTGGAGAAAGCACGATTGAAGAAAATTCACCCCATATACTTCATTGCAAGACAGATTATTTAGGTATTTGGGAAATGGGTCTATTTCAATTGTCCACAAAATCTTGGCCTCTACTGCACAATGAATCATGGTATTCTCAGATGTTGAACTGTCTTTACAAAAGTGAGAAAATATGTGGCAACAGATTTGCAGGAAAGCCTCTGTGACCTTCAGCTACATGCATGGGATCTTCCAACTTGTTCCCTTATGGAAATGGAATGGGTTGAATGATTTCTGCATTGTGCTGTCATGGGAAAAACATATTTGGTGACTTGGAAAGAAACCTATATCCCGGTTCTGAAACAATTCCTCTCAAATTTGTCTCAAGATGTCAAATGGAACCAAGCTTTAAAATGTTCATGGACAGCATGCCAAGAGAGGTGTTAGAAGTGGAAGATCTATCCCGACCCAGCTAGTTGTGCTGAATCTTAGAAAATCATTCCTCTCTGGGAATCAAGTGAAAAACTTGGAACATATTCTCAGGCCTCAGGGAAGCCATGAGTTTCCACGGTTTCCCTAACTAGCCTTTATGGCTGTCCTGATTGTCCTTGCATCCAACTCATCATAGAAACACAAACAACCCCTCAGCAGACCCAGCAGTTATGAAACATTGTAAGCCAGGTGGAAAGAAGTTGAAACAAAAACAGCCCCTCAGCAGACCCAGCTGTTACAAAGCATTCTAAGCAAGGTGGAATGATTGTTGCAAAGGTTCTTCTAATTTCTTACAGATCAATCCTAATGATCACAGATGATGCATTTTTGGACTACAATGTGTGCAAAAAAGTTTCCTTCACCTGCATTGTCGTGATAAAAGAATTTTTGTCTTGGGGTTGGAAGCCAAAATCCAAGTTCAGATAGGCCTTTCACACACTCACATTGAGTCTGCTCTGTTCATCTCCTCTTAAACTGTCTTTAGGAATGTCACCTGCAACGTTGGAAAATTTGTCGACAGAATGTCTCTTGAAAATTAGGGGATGTGCAATGCATCTTGTATATATTTGCCACTAGTGGAAAGAGTGTGTGTGTGAAATCACCTTCTGCCTTGCTGGAATCACATAAGTGGTGGGATTTAGGACCCATCCTACATCTAACTTGTAACTGAGGCCATGCACTAATACTCTCTGTGTATTCTCGAAACTCCCCCACTGAAGGTCTCAATTGAACAAATTTCCACATGCTGAAAGGCCTACTTGGACAGAATCAAGCACTTTTTATTAGCTGCACCCAATCTTTGGAACCTGTTCCTAACATGGAATTGAGCAAATGTGGAAGTTTTCATTCTTCTGCCAATTTTCAAACGTGAGAAATTTGTCTTTGGCCTACGAGCCTGTCTTCAAGTTCTGTAGGATTTCACTGCAACCTGACTTTCCTTCCTCCACTTCAGCCATCTTGAAATGCATTCTAGCTGGCATGAAGTTATGGCGAGAAAAATATTCTTGTGAGAGTATACCCTAGATAGGACGTCCTCTGTTCCACAGGTTTTAGAATATTTCACTCTTGGGAAAGAATTTGGTGTCAGGTGAGTTGACATGAACCAAGATATTGTTAGAGCACAGCACGCTGGCAAGTAATCTCCGTGTGTACTTGGAAAGAACTTTTCACAACTTCAGCATCAGTACCCCAGGTTTTCCAGATTTTGCAATGTCCACAGAATGCATGCAAGCTAAGAAGCAAAGAATGCTGTTTGCAATCCTCTTGCAATTTGGGTCCATTTCAAATGAATGCTTTCCCTGGGTTTCATTTCAGGAAATGAAGGGCCATAGGATAATCCCTTCTTGGTAATTGATGACAAAATCAGGGATTTTCATGTTTGGCCTTAGCTACCACTCCATGTTGTGAAGGTACATCAGGCAAAGTGACAATAAGACACCTTATCTAAGATGAGTCAACATCAACTCTTTCAAAATCTATGAGGAATGCTGAATGTTTGGAGCAGAGAACCCCTCTTCAGCATTAGTTCAGGTGAAATTCCCATTCTATAACTTCCCTATTTGGAGGAACACGACGTGGGCAACTTTTCATTTCACTGCCTTGTTGGGGACACATTGAGCTTCAAGGAAGGAAGTGAACCCATTTTTACATTCGGAAAGACCTCTCTTCATCACCCAGTATAGATATATCTCTTCAGGCATTAAGATTTCTGTAGGAAGAACAACAAGAGAGAAGACTACTTGAATTGTAAACTCTCCTAAATGAGCGCTTGGGTTAAATAAATCCTATAACAAGTCTCAATTTTGGATAAGGCATGTTTGAAGGAAATTCACTCCTTCATATTTTTTGCAAGTCATTGAATTCTGGCAGTTGGGAAATGGCTGTGTGTCAGTGTTCCTCAATGTCTTGGCTCCTATTTCACATGCAGTCACAGTTTCTCACTTATGTTGAACTAACTTTATGAAAGAGAGGTGAATGCTAAAAGACATTTATAGGAGATTCTCTATGAACTTTGGCTGTATGCACGAGACCTTCCA
>NW_022588161.1:0-21395 GCF_009834535.1 Camelus ferus | reverse complement strand
TCACCATTCAAGGCATATTGACACTTAGAAGCATTTTCTCAGATTTCACAGTTCTCCTAAGGCAGTTTTCAAAATGAGGCACATTTCGCAGAAAATTCTCTTCAAGAGAGTCCTACCCAATAGACATGTAAGTTACAATGTTTCCTTTACTCTGACATTCCATATTCTGAACACATTAAATGCATCACGAGGTCGACAAACATTCTTTAATGAGTGTGAGCATGTGGATTATCGATTTTTCAACCACAATACAAGGCATATTTACACCTAGAAACATTTATTTAGATTTTGCAGGTTTTCCTAAGTTAGTTACGAAAATCAGGTAGTTTTCGCAGAAAAATTCTCATGGTGCATGTTCTATCCAATAGATATCTCATCTTCGAAGATACCGTCACCGTAACTTTCTGTGTTCCGAAAACGTTACATGCACCACAGATTCAACAAATATTCACTGCTGAGTTCTTAGCATGTGAATTACACATCTTTCAGAACCCATTGAAGACATATTGTCACCTTAAAGCATTTACTCAGAATTGCAGCGTTTTCAAAACACCAGTTTCCAAACTGAGGCAGATTTTTCAGTAAAATGCTCCTGGTGCGTGTTCTAACCAATAGATATGTCATTTACATAGTTTGCCTCACCGTGACAGTCCGTGTTCCGAACACGCTACATACATCATGGATTTGACAAACATTATTAATGAGTTGTGTACATGTGTATTTCAGAACTTTCATGCACCATACAAGGTATATTCACACCTAGATACTTTAACTGTGAGTTCGCAGCATTTTCCTAATAGCAGTTTCGAAAATCAGGCAGTTTTCAAAGGAAAAACTGTTGGAGCGTGTTCTACCCAATAGATATGTAAATTAAATAGATTCTCCTGCTGTGAAATTACGTGTTTCGAACACGCTACATGCAGAAAATATTCGACAAAAATACACTACAGAGTTGTTTGCATGTGGATTACAGGACTTTCATCGCAATAGAAGGTGTATTGATGCTTAGAAGTATTTTCTCTGATATCACACAGCTTTCGAAACGCCAGTTTCGAAAATGAGGCAGATTTCACGGAAAAAACCTCTTGGAGGGTTCTAACCAATAGAATGTAATTTACATGGATTCGCTCACCGTGAAATTCCGTGTTCGAACACGCTACACGCATCTCGAATGCGACAAATATTCACTACATAGTTGTTAGCATGTGGATTACAGGCACTTTCATCTACCATACAAGGCTTATTGTGACTTTGAAGACTTTTCTCAGATTTCGCAGTTTAGTTTTATTGCCAGATTTGAAAATGAGGCAGAATGGCAGAAAAATGCTCTTGGAGCCAGTTCTAGCCAAAAGATATGTAATTTACCTAGTTTTCAATCACCGTGACATTCCGTGTTCTGAACACGTTACATGCACCATGATTTCAACAAAACATTCCTTAATGAGTTGTGAACATGTGTATTACCGAACTTTCATCCACCATACATGGCATATTTACAACTAGAAATATTAACTCTGAATTTGCAGCTTTTTCTAATGCCAGTTTCGAAATTCAGGCCGTTTTTTCAGAAAAAAATTTTTGGAGTGAATTCTAACCAATAGGCGTGTAATTAACATAGATTCCATTGCCGGCATTTTCCGTGATACGATACACCCTGCATGCATAACGCTTTCTACAAATATTCACCACAGATTTGTTTGCATGTTTTTTACGATCTTCCATCACAATACAAGGCATATTGACACTTTGAAGCTTTATCTCTGATTTGCAGAGATTTTCAAACGCCACGTTTCAAAAATGAGGCAGATTTCGCAGAAAATTCTCTTCGGAGCGAATTCTACCCAAGACACATGTATTTTACATAGATTCGCTCACCGTGATATTCTGTGTTCCGAACATGCTTCACGTATCTCGGATTCAACAATTATTCACTACAGAGTTGTTAGCATGTGGATTACCGAACTTTCATCCACCATAAAAGGCAGATTTACACCGAAAATCTAGTAATCTGTTTTCGCATGGTTTTCCTTACGCCAGTTTCGAAATCAGGCCGATTTCTCAGGAAAAATCTCTTGGAGTGATTTCTAACCAAGAGAAATGTAATTTACATAAATTCCCTGGCCATGAAATTCCGTGTTCCGAACATGCTACATTCATAAAAGTTTCGACAAATAGTCACTACGAATTTGTTAGCATGTGGATTACCGAACTTTCATCACAATACACTGAATATTGATTCATAGAAGTATTTTCTCAATTTTCCAGAGTTTTTCAAACGCCAGCTTCAAAAAAGACGAAGTTTCGCAGAAAAACTCTCTCGGAGCGAAGTTCTACCCAAAGAGAAGTAATTTACATTGTTTCAATCACCGTGAATTTCCACGTTCTGAACACGGTACATGCATCACGAATTAGAAAAAGATTCTTTAATATGTTGTGAAAATGTGGATTACCGAACTTTCTTGCAACATATAGGCACATTTACACCTGCAAATATTTACTCTCGTTTTGCAGCTTTTTCCAAGCTTCAGATTTGATAATCATGCAATTTTTGCAGAAAAATCCTCTTCTAGCTCGTTCTACTCAATAGAATTGTAATTTACATAGATTCAGAACCGTGAAATTCCATTTTCCAAAAGCGCTACATGAATCACGGTTTAAAAAATCATTACTACACTGTAATTACCATGTGGATTACCGGACTTTCATTCACCATTCAAGGCATATTGACACTTAGAAGCATTTTCTCAGATTTCACAGGGTTCTCCTAATGGCAGTTTTCAAAATGAGGCACATTTCGCAGAAAAATTCTCTTCAAGAGAGTCCTACCCAATAGACATGTAAGTTACAATGTTTCCTTTACTCTGACATTCCATATTCTGAACACATTAAATGCATCACGAGGTCGACAAACATTCTTTAATGAGTGTGAGCATGTGGATTATCGATTTTTCAACCACAATACAAGGCATATTTACACCTAGAAACATTTATTTAGATTTCGCAGGTTTTCCTAAAGTTAGTTACGAAAATCAGGTAGTTTTCGCAGAAAAATTCTCATGGTGCATGTTCTATCCAATAGATATCTCATCTTCGAAGATACCGTCACCGTAACTTTCTGTGTTCCGAAAACGTTACATGCACCACGGATTCAACAAATATTAACTGCTGAGTTCTTAGCATGTGAATTACACATCTTTCATAACCCATTGAAGACATATTGTCACCTTAAAGCATTTACTCAGAATTGCAGCGTTTTCAAATCACCAGTTTCCAAACTGAGGCAGATTTTTCAGTAAAATGCTCCTGGAGCGTGTTCTAACCAATAGATATGTCATTTACATAGTTTGCCTCACCGTGACAGTCCGTGTTCCGAACACGCTACATACATCATGGATTTGACAAACATTATTAATGAGTTGTGTACATGTGTATTTCAGAACTTTCATGCACCATACAAGGTATAATCACACCTAGATACTTTAACTTTGAATTCGCAGCATTTTCCTAATAGCAGTTTCGAAAATCAGGCAGTTTTCAAAGGAAAAAACTGTTGGAGCGTGTTCTACCCAATAGATATGTAAATTACATTGATTCTCCTGCTGTGAAATTACGTGTTTCGAACACGCTACATGCAGAAAAGATTCGACAAAAATACACTACAGAGTTGTTTGCATGTGGATTACAGGACTTTCATCGCAATAGAAGGCGTATTGATGCTTAGAAGTATTTTCTCTGATATCACACAGCTTTCGAAACGCCAGTTTCGAAAATGAGGCAGATTTCACGGAAAAAACCTCTGGGAGATGGTTCTAACCAATAGAATGTAATTTACATGGATTCGCTCACCGTGAAATTCCGTGTTCCGAACACGCTACACGCATCTCGAATTCGACAAATATTCACTACATAGTTGTTAGCATGTGGATTACAGCACTTTCATCTACCATAAAAGGCTTACTGAGACTTTGAAGAATTTTCTCAGATTTCGCAGTTTAGTTTTATTGCCAGATTTGAAAATGAGGCAGAATTGGCAGAAAAATGCTCTTGGAGCCAGTTCTAGCCAAAAGATATGTAATTTACCTACTTTCAATCACCGTGACTTTCCGTGTTCTGCACACGTTTTATGCACCACGGATTCAACAAACATTCTTTAATGAGTTGTGTACATGTGTATAAACGAACTTTAATCCACCTTACAGTGCATATTTATACATAGAAATTTTATTTTTATTTAGTAGTGTTCTCCTAGTCAGTCTCTAAAATCATGCAGTTTCCACACAAAAATCCTCTTGGAGCGAGTTCTACCCAATAGACATGCAATTTATATAGAACCCCTCATCGTGAAATTCCATGTTCCGAAAAACAACATGCATCACGGATTCGACAAATATTCACTACAGAGATGTTTGCATAAGGATTACCGAACTTTCATTCACCATAAAAGCCATGTTGACAATTTGAAGCATTTTCTCACATTTCGAAAGTTTTTCCTAATGCCAGTTTTGAAAAGGAGGCAGATTTGGCAGAAAAATTCTCGTGGAGCGATTACTTCCCAATAGAAATGTAATTTACATAGTTTCCCTCACAGTGACATTCCATTTTCCCGAACACGCTACATGCATCAAGGTTTCAACAAGCTTTCCCGAATGAGTTGTGAACTTGTAGATTACAGAACTTACATCCACTATACATGGCATATTTACAACTAGAAACTTTAACTCTGAATTTGCAGCTTTTTCTTAATGCCAGTTTGGAAAATCAGGCCGTTTTCTCAGGGGAAAATTTTTGTAGCGAATTCTATCCAATAGGTGTGTAATTTACATAGATACCATAGCCGGGATTTTCCGTGATACGATCACACTGCATGCACAACTCTTTCTAAAAATATTCACCAGAGAATAGTTTGCATGTGTCTTTACGATCTTGCATCACAATACAAGGCATATTGACACTTTGAAGAATTTTCTCAGATTTTGCAGTGATTTTCAAACGCCAGGTTCAAAAATGAGGCAGATTTCTCAGAAAAAACTCTTAGAGCAAATTCTACCCGAGACAAGTATTTTTCATGGATTCACTCACCGTGATATTCTGTGTTCTGAACACACTTCACGTATCTAGGATTCGACAAATATTCACTACATAGTAGTTAGCATGCGGATTACCGAAATTTCATCCACCATAAAAGGCAGATGTACACCGAGAATCTAGTACCTGTTTTCGCAGGTTTTTCCTAAAGCTAGTATTGAAAATCAGGCCGAATCCTCAGGAAAAACCTCTTGGAGTGATTTCTAACCTAGGAAAATGTAATTTATATAAATTCCCTGGCCGTGAAATTCCGTGTTCCGAACAATTTACATGCATAAAAAATTCGACAAATATTGACTACAAATTTGTTAGCATGTGGATTTACGAACTGTCATCACAATACATTGAATAGTGATTCTTAGAAATATTTTCTCAGATTTTGAAGCGTTTTCTGAACGCCAGGTTCAAAAATGACGAAGTTTTCGCAGAAAAACACTCTCGGAGCGAGTTTTACCCAATAGAGAAGTCATTTACATAGTTTCAGTCACCGTGAAATTCCACATTCTGAACACGGTACATACGTCACGGATTAGAAAATGATTCTTTAATATGTTGTGAAAATATGGATTAACGAACTTTTTGCAACAAAAATGCACATTTACACCTGCAAATATTTACTCCCTTTTGCTGCTTTTTCCAAACTTCAGAATCGAAAATCATGCAATTTTCGCAGAAAAATTCTCTTCTAGCTCGTTCTACTCAATAGAATTGTAATTTACATAGTTTCATTACTGTGAAATTTCGTTTTCCAAAAGCGCTACAAGAATCACGGTTTAAAAAATAATTACTACACTGTTATTAACATGTGGATTACCGGACTTTCATTCACCATTCAAGGCATATTGACACTTAGAAGCATTTTCTCAGATTTCACAGGGTTCTCCTAATGGCAGTTTTCAAAATGAGGCACATTTCGCAGAAAAATTCTCTTCAAACGAGTTCTACCCAATAGACATGTAACTTAAACTGTTTCCTTCACTATGACATTTTGTATTCCGAACACGTTTCCTGCATCACGAGTTCGACAAACAGTATTTAATGAGTGTGAGCATGTGGATTACTGAACTTTAATCCACCATACAAGGCACATTTACACCTAGAAGTAGTTTTTCTGATTTCGCAGGTTTTTCCTAACATCCAGTTTCGAAAATCATGAAATTTTTACAGAAACATTCAATTCAAGCGAGTTCTATCCAGTAGAATTGTTATTTTCAGAGCTTCACTCACCGAGACATTCCGTGTTCCGAAAACGTTACATTCATCACGGCTTCGACAAACATTATTTAATGACCGTGAGCATGTGGATTACCGATTTTTCAACCACAATACAAGGCATATTTACACCTAGAAACATTTACTTATATTTCGCAGGTTTTCCTAACATCACTTATGAAAATCAGGCAGTTTTCGTAGAAAAATTATCTTGGTGCATGTTCTATCCAATAGATATCTCATCTTCATAGATACCGTCACCGTAACATTCTGTGTTCCGAAAATTTTACATGCACCACGGATTCAACAAATATTAACTGCTGAGTTCTTAGCATGTGAATTACACGTCTTTAATAACCCATTGAAGACACATTGTCACCTTAAAGCATTTACTCAGATTTTGCAGCGTTTTCAAAACCCCAGTTTCCTAACTGAGGCAGATTTTTCAGTAAAATGCTCCTGGAGCGTGTTCTAACCAATAGATATGTCATTTACATAGTTTTCCTCACCGTGACAGTCCATGTTCCGAACGTGCTACACACATCATGGATTTGACAAACATTTTAATGAGTTGTGTACATGTGTATTACAAAACTTTCATCCACCATAGAAGGCATATTTACACCTAGAAACGTTAACACTGAGTTCGCATATATTTCCTAAAAGCAGTTTCGAAATTCAGGCAGTTTTCAAAGGAAAAACTTTTGGAGCGTGTTCTACAAAATAGATATGTAAATTACATAGATTCTCCCACTGTGAAATTACGTGTTTCGAACACGCTACATGCAGAAAAGTTTCGATAAAAATACACTACAGAGTTGTTTGCTTGTGGATTACAAGACTTTCATCACAATAGAATGCATATTGATGCTTAGAAGTATTTTCTCTGATATCACACAGCTTTCGAAATGCCAGTTTCGAAAATGAGGCAGATTTCACGGCAAAAACCTCTGGGAGCTGGTTCTAACCAATAGAATGTAATTTACTTGGATTCGCTCACCGTGAAATTCCGTGTTCCGAACACGATACATGCATCTCGATTATGACAAATTTTCACTACATAGTTGTTAGCATGTGGATTACAGCAATTTCACCTACCATACAAGGCTTACTGAGACTTTGAAGAATTTTCTCAGATTTCGCAGTTTAGTTTTATTGCGAGATTTGAAAATGAGGCAGATTTGGCAGAAAAATGCTCTTGGAGCCAGTTCTAGCCAAAAGATATGTAATTTACCTAGTTTCAATCACCGTGACATTCCGAGTTCTGAACACGTTACATGCACCACGATTTCAACAAACATTCCTTAATGAGTTGTGAACATTTGTATTACCGAACTTCATCCACCATACATGGCATATTTACAACTAGAAACATTAACTCTGAATTTGCAGCTTTTTTCTAATGCCAGTTTTGAAATTGACGAAGTTTTCACAGAAAAACACTCTCGGAGTGAGTTCTACACAATACAGAAGTAATTTACATTGTTTCAATCACCGTGAATTTCCACATTCTGAACACGGTACATGCATCACGGATTAGAAAAAGATTCTTTAATATGTTGTGAAAATGTGGATTAACGATCTTTCTTGCAACATAAAGGCACATTTACACCTACAAATATTTACTCTCGTTTGCAGCTTTTTCCAAACTTCAGATTCGATAATCATGCAATTTTCGCAGAAAAATTCTCTTCTGGCTCGTTCTACTCAATAGAATTGTAATTTACATAGTTTCATTACCGTGAAATTCCGTTTCCAAAAGCGCTACTTGAATCACGGTTTAAAAATTAAATACTACACTGTTATGAACATGTGGATTACAAGACTTTCATTCACCATTCAAGGCATATTGACACTTAGAAGCATTTTCTCAGATTTCACAGTGTTCTCCTAATGGCAGTTTTCAAAATGAGGCACATTTCGCAAAAAAATTCTCTTCAAGCGAGTTCTACCCAATAGACATGTAACTTCAATTGCTTCCTTCACTACGACATTCCGTATTCCGAACACGTTACATGCATCACGAATTCGACAAACATTCTTTAATGAGTGTGAGCATGTGGATTACCAAACTTTCATCCACCATACAAGGCATATTTACACCTAGAAGTAGTTATTCTGATTTCGCAGGTTTTCATAACATCCAGTTTTGAAAATCATGAAATTTTTACAGAAACATTCAATTCAAGCGAGTTCTATCCAGTAGAATTGTTATTTTCAGAGCTTCACTCACCGAGACATTCCGTGTTCCGAAAACGTTACATTCATCACGGCTTCGACAAACATTATTTAATGACCGTGAGCATGTGGATTACCGATTTTTCAACCACAATACAAGCATATTTACAGTTAGAAACCTTTACTTAGATTTCGCAGGTTTTCCTAACGTCAGTTACGAAAATCAGGCAGTTTTTGCTGAAAAATACTCTTGGTGCATGTTCTATCCAATAGATATCTCATCTTCATAGATACCGTCACCGTAACATTCTGTGTTCCGAAAACGTTACATGCACCATGGATTCAACAAATATTCACTGCTTAGTTCTTAGCATGTGAATCACACATCTTTAATAACCCATTGAAGACACATTGTCACCTTAAAGCATTTACTCAGATTTTGCAGCGTTTTCAAAACACCAGTTTCCAAACTGAGGCAGATTTTTCAGTAAAATGATCCTGGAGCGTGTTCTAACCAATAGATATGTCATTTACATAGTTTGCCTCACCGTGACATTCCATGTTCCGAACACGCTACACACATCACGGATTTGACAAGCATTTTATTGAGTTGTGTCCATGTGTATTACAAAACTTTCATCCACCATACAAGTCATATTTACACCTAGAAACATTTAAACTGAGTTCGCAGATATTTCCTAATAGCAGTTTCAATAATCAGGCAGTTTTCAAAGGAAAAAAATGTTGGAGCGTGTTCTACAAAATAGATATGTAAATTACATAGATTTTCCCCCTGTGAAATTACATGTTTCGAAAATGCTACATGCAGAAAAGATATGACAAATATACACTAAAGAGTTGTTTGAATGTGGATTACAGGACTTTCTCACTATAGAAGGCATATAGATGCTTAGAAGCATTTTCTGTGATTTCAGAATTTTTCAAACACCAGTTTCGAAAATGTGGCAGATTTCACGGCAAAAATCTCTTAGAGTGGTTTCTAACCAAAAGACATGTAATTTACATGGATTCGCTCACCATCAAATTCCGTGTTCTGAACACGCTACATGCATCTCGAATGCGACAAATATTCACTGCAGAGTTGTTAGCATGTGGATTACAGCACTTTCATCCACCATACAAGGCTAACTGACACTTTGAAGAATTTTCTCAGATTTCACACTTTAGTTTGAACTCCAGTAGTGAAAATGAGGCAGTTTTGGCAGAAAAATGCTCTTGGAGCCAGTTCTACCCAAAAGATAAGTTATTTACTTACTTTCAATCACCGTGACATTCCGTGTTCTGCACACGTTTTATGCACCACGGATTCAACAAACATTCTTTAATGAGTTGTGAACATGTGTATTAATGAACTTTAATCCACCTTACAGTGCATATTTGTACATAGAAATTTTATTCTGATTTAGTAGTATTCTCCTAATGTCAGTCTCTAAAATCATGCAGTTTCCACAGAAAAATCCTCTTGGAGCGAGTTCTACCCAATAGACATGCAATTAACATAGAACCCCTCATTGTGAAATTCCATGTTCCGAAAAAGCTACATGCATCACGGATTCGACAAATATTCACTACAGAGATGTTAGCATAAGGATTACCGAACTTTCATCCACCGTAAAAGCCATGTTGACAATTTGAAGCATTTTCTCACATTTCGAAAGTTTTTCCTAATGCCAGTTTGGAAAAGGAGGCAGATTTGGCAGAAAAATTCTCGTGGAGCGAGTACTTCCCAATAGAAATGTAATTTACATAGTTTCCCTCACAGTGACATTCCATTTTCCCGAACACGCTACATGCATCAAGGTTTCAACAAACTTTCTCGAATGAGTTGTGAACATGTAGATTACAGAACTTTCATCCACCATACATGGCATATTTACAACTAGAAACATTAACTCTGAATTTGCAGCTTTTTTCTAATGCCAGTTTTGAAATTGATGAAGTTTTCACAGAAAAACACTCTCAGAGTGAGTTCTACACAATAGAGAAGTAATTTACATTGTTTCAATCACCGTGAATTTCCACATTCTGAACACGGTACATGCATCACGGATTAGAAAAAGATTCTTTAATATGTTGTGAAAATGTGGATTAACGATCTTTCTTGCAACATAAAGGCACATTTACACCTACAAATATTTACTCTCGTTTTGCAGCTTTTTCCAAACTTCAGATTCGATAATCATGCAATTTTCGCAGAAAAATTCTCTTCTGGCTCGTTCTACTCAATAGAATTGTAATTTACATAGTTTCATTACCGTGAAATTCCATTTTCCAAAAGCGCTACTTGAATCACGGTTTAAAAATTAAATACTACACTGTTATGAACATGTGGATTACAAGACTTTCATTCACCATTCAAGGCATATTGACACTTAGAAGCATTTTCTCAGATTTCACAGGGTTCTCCTAATGGCAGTTTTCAAAATGAGGCACATTTCGCAAAAAAATTCTCTTCAAGCGAGTTCTACCCAATAGACATGTAACTAAAATTGTTTCCTTCACTACGACATTCCGTATTCCGAACACGTTACATGCATCACGAATTCGACAAACATTCTTTAATGAGTGTGAGCATGTGGATTACCAAACTTTCATCCACCATACAAGGCATATTTACACCTAGAAGTAGATAGTATGATTTCGCAGGTTTTTCCTAACATCCAGTTTCGAAAATCATGAAATTTTCTCAGAAATATTCAATTCAAGCGAGTTCTATCCAGTAGAATTGTTATTTTCAGAGCTTCACTCACCGAGACATTCCGTGTTCCGAAAACGTTACATTCATCACGGCTTCGACAAACATTATTTAATGACCGTGAGCATGTGGATTACCGATTTTTCAACCACAATACAAGGCATATTTACACCTAGAAACATTTACTTAGATTTCGCAGGTTTTACTAACATCACTTACAAAATCAGGCAGTTTACGCAGAAAAATTCTCTTGGTGCATGTTCTATCCAATAGACATCTCATTTTCATAGATACCTTCACCGTAACATTCCGTGTTCCGAAAACGGTCCATGCACCACGGATTCAACAAATATCACTGCTGATTTCTTAGCATGTGAATTACACTTCTTTAATAACCCATTGAAACACATTGTCACCTTAAAGCATTTACTCAGATTTTGCAGCGTTTTCATAACAACAGTTTCCAAACTGAGGCAGATTTTTCAGTAAAATGCTCCTGGAGCGTGTTCTAACCAATAGATATGTAATTTACATAGTTTTCCTCACCGTGACAGTCCATGTTCCGAACGCGTTACACACATCACGGATTTGACAAACATTCTTAATGAGTTGTGTACATGTGAATTACACAACTTTCATCCACCATACAAGGCATATTGACACCTAGAAACATTAACAATGAGTTTGCAGATATTTCCTAATAGCAGTTTCGAAAATCAGGCAGTTTTCAAAGGAAAAAACTGTTGCAGCGTGTTCTACCCAATAGATATGCAAATTACATTGATTCTCCCACTGTGAAATTACGTGTTTTGAACACGCTACATGCAGGAAAGCTTCAACAAAAATGCACTACAGGGTTGTTTGCATGTGGATTACAGGACTTTCTCACTATAGAAGGCATATAGATGCTTAGAAGCATTTTTTCTGATTTCACAGAGATTTCCAAACGTCAGTTTCGAAAATGAGGCCGATTTCACAGCAAAAACCTCTTGGAGTGTGTTCTAAACAATAGATATATAATTTACATGGATTCGCTCACCGTCAAATTCCGTGTTCCGAACACACTACATGCATCTCGGATGCGACAAATATTCACTACAGAGTTGTTAGCAAGTGGATTACAGCACTTTCATCCACCATACAAACATTACTGACACTTTGAAGAATTTTCTCAGATTTCAAACGTTAGTTTGAATGCCAGTTTTGAAAATGAGGCAGATTTGGCAGAAAAATGCTCTTGGAGCCATTTCTACCCAAAAGATAGGTAATTTCCCTACTTTCAATCACCGTGACATTCTGTGTTCTGAACACGTTACATGCACCACGGATTCAACAAACATTCTTTAATAAGTTGTGAACATGTGTATTAACGAACTTTATTCCACCTTACAGTGCATATTTATACATAGAAATTTTATTCTGATTTAGTAGTATTCTCCTAATGTCAGTCTCTAAAATCATGCAGTTTCCACAGAAAAAATCCTCTTGGAGCGAGTTCTACCCAATAGACATGCAATTTACATAGAACACGTCATCGTGAATTCCGTGTTCCAAAAAAGCTACATGCATCAAGGATTCGACAAATATTCACTACAGAGATGTTAGCATAAGGATTACCGAACTTTCATCCACCATAAAAGCCATGTTGACAATTTGAAGCATTTTCTCACATTTCGAAAGTTTTTCCTAATGCCAGTTTTGAAAAGGAGGCAGATTTGGCAGAAAAATTCTCGTGGAGCGATTACTTCCCAATAGAAATGTAATTTACATAGTTTCCCTCACAGTGACATTCCATTTTCCCGAACACGCTACATGCATCAAGGTTTCAACAAGCTTTCCCGAATGAGTTGTGAACATGTAGATTACAGAACTTACATCCACTATACATGGCATATTTACAACTAGAAACTTTAACTCTGAATTTGCAGCTTTTTCTTAATGCCAGTTTGGAAAATCAGGCCGTTTTCTCAGGGGAAAACTTTTGGAGCGAATTCTAACCAATAGGTGTGTAATTTACATAGATACCATAGCCTGGATTTTCCGTGATACGATCACTCTGCATGCATAACGCTTTCTAAAAATATTCACCACAGAATAGATTGCATGTGGCTTTCCGATCTTGCATCACAATTAAAGTCATATTGACACTTTGAAGAATTTTCTCTGATTTTGCAGAGATTTTCAACTGCCAGGTTCAAAAATGAGGCAGATTTCTCAGAAAAAACTCTTACAGCAAATTCTACCCGAGATATGTATTTTTCATGGATTCACTCACCGTGATATTCTGTGTTCCGAACACACTTCACGTATCTAGGATTCGACAAATATTCACTACAGAGTAGTTAGCATGCGGATTACCGAAATTTCATCCACCATAAAAGGCAGATGTACACCGAGAATCTAGTAATCTGGGTTCGCAGGTTTTTCCTAATGCCAGTTTCGAAAATCAGGCCGATTTCTCAGGAAAAATCTCTTGGAGTGATTTCTAACCAAAGGAAATGTAATTTATATAAAATCTCTGGCCGTGAAATTACGTGTTCCGAACATGATACATGCATAAAGGATTCGACAAATATTCACTACAATTTTGTTAGCATGTGGATTACCGAACTGTCATCACAACACATTGAATATTGATTCTTAGAAGTATTTTCTCAGATTTTGAAGTGTTTTCTAAACGCCAGGTTCAAAAATGACGAAGTTTTCGCAGAAAAACTCTCTCGGAGCGAGTTCTACCCAATAGAGAAGTCATTTACATAGTTTCAATCACCGTGAAATTCCACGTTCTGAACACGGTACATGCATCACGGATTAGAAAAAGAATTCTTTAATATGTTGTGAAAATGTGGATTACCGAACTTTCTTGCAACATAAATGCACATTTACACCTGCAAATATTTACTCCCTTTTTGCAGCTTTTTCCAAACTTCAGATTCGATAATCATGCAATTTTCGCAGAAAAATTCTCTTCAAGCTCGTTCTACTCAATAGAATTGTAATTTACATAGATTCATTACCGTGAAATTCCGTTTTCCAAAGCGCTACATGAATCACGGTTTAAAAAATCATTACTACACTGTAATTACCATGTGGATTACCGGACTTTCATTCACCATTCAAGGCATATTGACACTTAGAAGCATTTTCTCAGATTTCACAGGGTTCTCCTAATGGCAGTTTTCAAAATGAGGCACATTTCGCAGAAAAATTCTCTTCAAGCGAGTTCTGCCCAATAGACATGTAACTTAAATTGTTTCCTTCACTACGACATTCCGTATTCCGAACACGTTACATGCATCACGAATTCGACAAACATTCTTTAATGAGTGTGAGCATGTGGATTACCATACTTTCATCCACCATACAAGGCATATTTAAACCTAGAAGTAGTTATTCTGATTTCGCAGGTTTTTCGTAACATCCAGTTTTGAAAATCATGAAATTTTTACAGAAACATACAATTCAAGCGAGTTCTATCCAGTAGAATTGTTATTTTCAGAGCTTCACTCACCGAGACATTCCGTGTTCCGAAAACGTTACATTCATCACGGCTTCGACAAACATTATTTAATGACCGTGAGCATGTGGATTACCGATTTTTCAACCACAATACAAGCATATTTTCACTTAGAAACATTTACTTAGATTTCGCAGGTTTTCCTAACGTCAGTTACGAAAATCAGGCAGTTTTTGCTGAAAAATTCTCTTGGTGCATGTTCTATCCAATAGATATCTCATCTTCATAGATACCGTCACCGTAACATTCTGTGTTCCGAAAACGGTACATGCACCACGGATTCAACAAATATTCACTGCTGAGTTCTTAGCATGTGAATTACACATCTTTAATAACCCATTGAAGACACATTGTCACCTTAAAGCATTTACTCAGATTTTGCAGCGTTTTCAAAACACCAGTTTCCAAACTGAGGCAGATTTTTCAGTAAAATGCTCCTGCAGCGTGTTCTAACCAATAGATATGTCATTTATATAGTTTGCCTCACCGTGACAGTCCATGTTCCGAACGCGCTACACACATCACGGATTTGACAAACATTTTAATGAGTTGTGAACATGTGTATTACAAAACTTTCATCCACCATACAAGGCATATTTACACCTAGAAATTTTAACACTGAGTTCGCAGATATTTCCTAATAGCAGTTTCAAAAATCAGGCAGTTTTCAAAGGAAAAAAATGTTGGAGCGTGTTCTACAAATAGATATGTAAATTACATAGATTCGCCCCCTGTGAAATTACGTGTTTCGAACACGCTACATGCAGAAAAGTTTCGACAAAAATACACTACAGAGTTGTTTGCATGTGGATTACAGGACTTTCTCACTATAGAAGTCATATAGTTGCTTAGAAGCATTTTCTGTGATTTCAGAGATTTTCAAACGCCAGTTTCGAAAATGAGGCAGATTTCACGGCAAAAATCTCTTAGAGTGGTTTCTAACCAATAGACATGTAATTTACATGGATTCGCTCACCATCAAATTCCGTGTTCTGAACACGCTACATGCATCTCGGATGCGAAAAATATTCACTGCAGAGTTGTTAGCATGTGGATTAGAGCACTTTCATCCACCATACAAGGCTTACTGACACTTTGAAGAATTTTCTCAGATTTCACACTTTAGTTTGAACGCCAGTTTTGAAAATGAGGCAGTTTTGGCAGAAAAATGCTCTTGGAGCCAGTTCTACCCAAAAGATATGTAATTTACCTACTTTCAATCACCGTGACATTCCGTGTTCTGCACACGTTATATGCACCACGGATTCAACAAACATTCTTTAATGAGTTGTGAACATGTGTATTAACGAACTTTAATCCACCTTACAGTGCATATTTATACATAGAAATTTTATTCTGATTTAGTAGTATTCTCCTAATATCAGTCTCTAAAATCATGCAGTTTCCACAGAAAAATCCTCTTGGAGCGAGTTCTACCCAATAGACATGGAATTTACATAGAACCCGTCATGGTGAAATTCCATGTTCCGAAAAACTACATGCATCACGGATTCGACAAATATTCACTACAGAGTGGTTAGCATAAGTATTATCGAACTTTCATTCACCGTAAAAGCCATGTTGACAGTTTGAAGCATTTTCTCACATTTCGAAAGTTTTTCCTAATGCCAGTTTGGAAAAGGAGGCAGATTTGGCAGAAAAATTCTCGTGGAGCGAGTACTTCCCAATAGAAATGTAATTTACATAGTTTTCCCTCACAGTGACATTCCATTTTCCGAACACGCTACATGCATCTAGGTTTCAACAAACTTTCTCGAATGAGTTGTGTACATGTAGATTACAGAAATTCATTCACCATACATGGTATATTTACAACTAGAAACATGAAATGTGAGTTCGCAGCATTTTCCTTATAGCAGTTTTGAAAATCAGGCAGTTTTCAAAGGGAAAAACTGTTGGAGCGTGTTCTACCCAATAGATATGTAAATTACATAGATTCTCCCGCTGTGAAATTTCGTGTTTAGAACACGCTTCATGCAGAAAAGATTCGACAAATATACACTACCGAGTTGTTTCCATGTGGATTACAGGGCTTTCATCCCTTTAGAAGGCATATTGTTGCTTAGAAGTATTTTCTCTGATTTCACATAGCTTTTCAAACGCCAGTTTCGAACATGAGGCAGATTTCATGGGAAAAAGTTTCTTGGAGCGGGTTCTAACCAATAGACATGTAATTTACATGGATTCGCTCACCGTGAAATTCCGTGTTCCGAACACGCTACATGCATCTCGAATGCGACAAATATTCACTACAGAGTTGTTAGCAAGTGGATTACAGCACTTTCATCCACCATACAAGGCTTACTGACACTTTGAAGAATTTTCTCAGATTTTTGAGTTTAGTTTTATGCCAGTTTGGAAAATGAGGCAGATTTGGCAGAAAAAAGCTCTTGGAGGCAGTTCTACCCAAAAGATATGTAATTTACCTAGTTTCAATCACCGTGACCATTCTGTGGTCTGCACACGTTACATGCACCACGGATTCAACAAACATTTATAATGAGTTGTGAACATGTGTATTACCGAACTTCATCCACAATTCATGGCATATTTACAACTAGAAACATTAACTCTGAATTTGCAGCTTTTTCCTAATGCCAGTTTGAAATTCAGGCCGTTTTTTCAAAAAAAATTTTGAAGTGAATTCTAACCAATAGGCGTGTAATTAACATAGATTGCATTGCTGGCATTTTCCGTGATACGAACACCCTGCATGCATAACGCTTTCTACAAATATTCACCACAGATTTGTTTGCATGCTTTTTACGATCTTCCATCACAATACAAGGCATATTGACACTTTGAAGTTTTATCTCTGATTTTGCAGAGATTTTCAAACGCCAGTTTCAAAATGAGGCAGATTTCGCAGAAATTCTCTTGGAGCGAATTCTACCCAAGACATATGTATTTTACATAGATTCGCTCACCGTGATATTCTGTGTTCCGAACATGCTTCACGTATCTCGGATTCAACAAATATTCACTACAGAGTTGTTAGCATGTGGATTACCGAACTTTAATCCACCATAAAAGGCAGATTTACACCGAAAATCTAGTAATCTGTTTTCGCGTGGTTTTCCTTACCCCAGTTTCGAAAATCAGGCCGATTTCTCAGGAAAAATCTCTTGGAGTGATTTCTAACCAAGAGAAATGTAATTTATAAATTCCCTGGCCATGAAATTCCGTGTTCCGAACATGCTACATTCATAAACATTTCGACAAATAGTCACTACAAATTTGTTAGCATGTGGATTACCGAGCTTACATCACAATACACTGAATATTGATTCATAGAAGTATTTTCTCAAATTTTCCAGAGTTTTTCAAACGCAGGTTCAAAAAAGACGAAAGTTTTCAGCAGAAAAACTCTCTCGGAGCGGAGTTCTACCCAATAGAGAAGTTAATTTACATTGTTTCAATCACCGTGAATTTCCACGTTCTGAACACGGTACATGCATCACGAATTAGATAAAGATTCTTTAATATGTTGTGAAAATGTGGATTACCGAACTTTCTTGCAACATATAGGCACATTTACACCTGCAAATATTTACTCTCGTTTTGCAGCTTTTTCCAAGCTTCAGATTGATAATCATGCAATTTTGCAGAAAAATCCTCTTCTAGCTCGTTCTACTCAATAGAATTGTAATTTACATAGTTTCAGTACCGTGAAATTCCGTTTTCCAAAAGCGCTACATGAATCACGGTTTAAAAAATCATTACTACACTGTAATTACCATGTGGATTACCGGACTTTCATTCACCATTCAACGCATATTGACACTTAGAAGCATTTTCTCAGATTTCACAGTGTTCTCCTAATGGCAATTTTCAAAATGAGGCACATTTCGCAGAAAAATTCTCTTCAAGCGAGTCCTACCCAATAGATATGTAACTTACAATGTTTCCTTTACTCTGACATTCCGTATTCTGAAACACATTAAATGCATCACGAGGTCGACAACATTCTTTAATGAGTGTGAGCATGTGGATTATCGATTTTTCAACCACAATACAAGGCATATTTACACCTAGAAACATTTATTTAGATTTTGCAGGTTTTCCTAAAGTTAGTTACGAAAATCAGGGTAGTTTTCGCAGAAAAATTCTCATGGTGCATGTTCTATCCAATAGATATCTCATCTTCGAAGATACCGTCACCGTAACTTTCTGTGTTCCGAAAACGTTACATGCACCACGGATTCAACAAATATTCACTGCTGAGTTCTTAGCATGTGAATTACACGTCTGTAATAACCCATTGAAGACATATTGTCACCTTAAAGCATTTACTCAGAATTGCAGCGTTTTCAAAACACCAGTTTCCAAACTGAGGCAGATTTTTCAGTAAAATGCTCCTGGAGCGTGTTCTAACCAATAGATATGTCATTTACATAGTTTGCCTCACCGTGACAGTCCGTGTTCCGAACACGCTACATACATCATGGATTTGACAAACATTATTAATGAGTTGTGTACATGTGTATTTCAGAACTTTCATGCACCATACAAGGTATATTCACACCTAGATACTTTAACTGTGAGTTCGCAGCATTTTCCTAATAGCAGTTTCGAAAATCAGGCAGTTTTCAAAGGAAAAAACTGTTGGAGCGTGTTCTACCCAATAGATATATAAATTACATTGATTCTCCTGCTGTGAAATTACGTGTTTCGAACACGCTACATGCAGAAAAGATTCGACAAAAATACACTACAGAGTTGTTTGCATGTGGATTACAGGACTTTCATCGCAATAGAAGGCGTATTGATGCTTAGAAGTATTTTCTCTGATATCACACAGCTTTCGAAATGCCAGTTTCGAAAATGAGGCAGATTTCACAGAAAAACCTCTTGGAGCTGGTTCTAACCAATAGAATTAATTTACATGGATTCGCTCACCGTGAAATTCCGTGTTCCGAACACGCTACACGCATCTCGAATGCGACAAATATTCACTACATAGTTGTTAGCATGTGGATTACAGCACTTTCATCTACCATAAAAGGCTTACTGAGACTTTGAAGAATTTTCTCAGATTTCGCAGTTTAGTTTTATTGCCAGATTTGAAAATGAGGGCAGATTGGCAGAAAAATGCTCTTGGAGCCAGTTCTAGCCAAAAGATATGTAATTTACCTACTTTCAATCACCGTGACATTCCGTGTTCTGCACACGTTTATGCACCACGGATTCAACAAACATTCTTTAATGAGTTGTGACATGTGTATTAACGAACTTTAATCCACCTTACAGTGCATATTTATACATAGAAATTTTATTTTGATTTAGTAGTGTTCTCCTAAGTCAGTCTCTAAAATCATGCAGTTTCCACACAAAAATCCTCTTGGAGCGAGTTCTACCCAATAGACATGCAATTTATATAGAACACTCATCGTGAAATTCCATGTTCCGAAAAACAACATGCATCACGGATTCGACAAATATTCACTACAGAGATGTTTGCATAAGGATTACCGAACTTTCATTCACCATAAAAGCCATGTTGACAATTTGAAGCATTTTCTCACATTTCGAAAGTTTTTCCTAATTCCAGTTTGGAAATGGAGGCAGATTTGGCAGAAAAATTCTCATGGAGCGAGTACTTCCCAATAGAAATGTAATTTACATAGTTTCCCTCACAGTGACATTCCATTTTCCGAACACGCTACATGCATCCAGGTTTCAACAAACTTCTCGAATGAGTTGTGAACATGTAGATTACAGAACTTTCATCCACCATACATGGTATATTTACCACTAGAAACATGAAATGTGAGTTCGCAGCATATTCTTTATAGCAGTTTTGAAAATCAGGCAGTTTTCAAAGGGAAAACTGTTGGAGCGTGTTCTACCCAATAGATATGTAAATTACATAGATTCTCCCGCTGTGAAATTTCGTGTTTAGAACACGCTTCATGCAGAAAAGGTTGGACAAATATACACTACCGAGTTGTTTGCATGTGGATTACAGGGCTTTCATCATTTTAGAAGGCATATTGTTGCTTAGAAATATTTTCTCTGATTTCACATAGCTTTTCAAACGCCAGTTTCGAACATGAGGCAGATTTCATGGGAAAAAGCTTTCTTGGAGCGGGTTCTAACCAATAGACATGTAATTTACATGGATTCGCTCACCGTGAAATTCCGTGTTCCGAACACGCTACATGCATCTCGGATGCGACAAATATTCACTACAGAGTTGTTAGCATGTGAATTACAGCACTTTCATCCACCATACAAGGCTTACTGACACTTTGAAGAATTTTCTCAGATTTTTGAGTTTAGTTTTTATGCCAGTTTTGAAAATGAGGCAGATTTGGCAGAAAAAAGCTCTTGGAGGCAGTTCTACCCAAAAGATATGTAATTTACCTAGTTTCAATCACCGTGACATTCTGTGGTCTGCACACGTTACATGCACCACGGATTCAACAAACATTTATAATGAGTTGTGAACATGTGTATTACCGAACTTCATCCACAATTCATGGCATATTTACGACTAGAAACTTAACTCTGAATTTGCAGCTTTTTCCTAATGCCAGTTTTGAAATTCAGGCCGTTTTTTCAGAAAAAAATTTTGGGAGTGAATTCTAACCAATAGGCGTGTAATTAACATAGATTCCATTGCCGGCATTTTCCGTGATACGATCACCCTGCATGCATAACGCT
>NW_022588160.1:0-21401 GCF_009834535.1 Camelus ferus | reverse complement strand
CCTCCGCGTGTCTTCCACGAGTGACACATTTGCGGGTAGCCTGGGAAAGCGGGTTTGTCCTGGAAAAGCAGGTAGCATTTAGAGCCTCCCCTGGACAAATGAGGTATTTAGCGAACTTCCCCCTGCCAGGGAACACTTTGACACCAGGCAGATGCCTGGAGGACGGCCCCAAACGTCCCCAACCCTCGGCCGCGTTGCGGATTTCTGAGAGTGGCGTGGTACCGGCCTCTGTCTGCAGTGCCTGGGATCTCGAAGGAGCCTTCCGCGTGTCTTCCCTGAGTGACTCTTATGCGGGCTGCCGGGGAAAGATGGGGGTTGCTGGAAACACAGGTAGCATCTAGAGACTCCCCCTGACAGACGAGGTTATTAGTGGAATTTCCCCCTGCCAGGGAACCCTGTGACACAAGGGAGCTGCGTTGAGACGGCCCCAAAACTCCCCCCCACTCGCCCTCGTTTCCGGTATTGAGTGTGGCGAAGTTCCGTCCTCTGTCTGCAGCGCCTGGGATCTCCTAGGAGCCCTCCGCGTGTCTTCCCGAGTGGACACATTTGCGGGTAGCCGGGGAAAGCGGGGTTTGTCCTGGAAAAGCAGGTAGCATTTAGAGCCTCCCCCTGGACAAATGAGTATTTAGCGAACTTCCCCTGCCAGGGAACCCCTTTGACACAGGCAGCTGCGTGAGGTTCGGCCCCAATCCTCCCCCATCCACTCGGCGCGTTCCGGATTCTCAGTGTGGCGAGGTTTACGTCCTCCGTCTGCAGCGCCTGGGATCTGCTAGGAGCCCTCCGCGTGTCTTTCCCCAGTGTCTCCTAGTGCGGGCTAACGGGGAAAGGCGGGTAATGTGCTGACAAAACGCAGGTAGCATCTAATGCCTTCCCCCTGGAGAGATGAGGTAATTTAGCGGACTTCCCCCTGCAGTGGAACGCCTGTGGCACCAGGCAGCGCTTCGAGGCGGCCCCCCAAATTCCCCCACCCACCCGGGCCGCTTTTCCGGATTCTGAGTTGTGGCGAGGTTCCGTCCTCTGTCCTGCAGGCCTGGGATTCCTAGGAGCCGTCGCGTGTCTTCCCCGAGTGTCTTCTAGTGCGGGCAGCCGGGGAAAGGCGGGGGCTGGGCTGGAAACGCAGGTAGCATCTAGTGCCTCCCCCTGGACAGATGAGGTAATTAGCGGACTTCCCCCTGCTATGGAACACCTGTCACACCAGGCAGTTGCGTGGAGGGAGGCCCCAAACCTCCCCCACCCACTCGGCCGCGTTCCGGAATTCTGAATGTGGCGAGGATACGTCCTCTGTCTGCAGCGCCTGGGATCTGCTAGGAGCCCTCCGCGTGTCTTCCCCTAGGGTCTCCTAGTGCGGGCTGCCGGGGAAATGCCGGGGTTTGGCTGGAAATTCAGGAAGCATCTAGTTCCTCCCCCTGGACAGATGAGGTATTTAGCGGAATTCCCCCTGCCAGGGAAAACCTGTGACACCAGGCAGCTGCTTGGTTGGAGGCCCGAAACATCCCCCACCCACTCGGCCGCTTTCCAGATTTCTGAGTGTGGCGAGGTTCCGTCCTCTGTCTGCAGGCCCTGGGATTTCCTAGGAGCCGTCCGCGTGTCTTCCCCGAGTGTCTTCTAGTGCGGGCAGCCGGGGAAAGTCGGGGGCTGGGCTGGAAATGCTGGTAGAATCTAGTGACTCCCCATGGACGGATCAGGTATTTAGCGGAATTCCCCCTGCCAGGGAACACTTGTGACACCAGGCAGCTGCGTGTAGGGCGGTCCCAAACAACCCCAACCCACTCGGCCGCGTTCTGGAATTCTGAGTGTGGCGAGTTTCCGTCCCTTGTCTGCAGGGCCTGGGATCTCCTAGGAGCCCTCCGCGTGTCTTCCCCGAGTGACTCTTATGCGGGAAGCCGGGGAAAGACGGGGGTTGTCCTGGAAACGCAGGTAGCATCTAGTGCCTCCCCCTGGACAGATGAGGTAATTAGCGGAATTCCCCCTGCCAGGGAACACCTGTGACACCAGGCAGATGCCTGGAGGACGGCCCCAAACGTCCCCAACGCACTCGGCCGCGTTGCGGATTTCTGAGTGTGGCGTGGTACCGGCCTCTGTCTGCAGCGCCTGGGATCTCGTAGGAGCCTTCCGCGTGTCTTCCCAGAGTGTCTCCTAGTGCGAGCTGCCGGGAAAGGCGAGGGTTGGGCTGGAAATGCTGGTAGAATCTAGTGACTCCCCCTTGACGGATCAGGAATTAAGGGGAATTCCCCCTGCAAGGCAACACCTGTGACACCAGGCAGCTGCGTGGAGGGCGGTCCCAAACAACCCCAAACCACTCGGCCGCGTTCTGGAATTCTGAGTGTGGCGAGGTTCCGTCCCCTGTCTGCAGCGCCTGGGTTCTCCTAGAAGCCCTCTCGTGTCTTCCCTGAGTGACTCTTATGCGGGCTGCCGGGGAAAGATGGGGGTTGTGCTGGAAACACAGGTAGCATCTAGTGACTCCCCCTGGACAGACGAGGTAATTAGTGGAATTCCCCCTGCCAGGGAACACCTGTGACACAAGGGAGCTGCGTTGAGTGCGGCCCCAAAACTCCCCCCCCACTCTCCCTCGTTCCGGTATTCTGAGTGTGGCGAAGTTCCGTCCTCTGACTGCAGCGCCAGGGATCTCCTAGGAGCCCTCCGGGTGTCTTCCCCGAGTGACACTTTTGCGGGCAGCCGGGGAAAGCGTGGGTTGGGCTGGAAACGCAGGTAGCATCTAGAGCCTCCCCCTGGACAAATGAGGTAATTAGCGAACTTCCCCCTGCCAGGGAACACCTTTGACACCAGGCAGCTGCGTGAAGGTCGGCCCCAATCCTCCCCCATCCACTCGGGCGCGTTCCGGAATTCTCAGTGTGGCGAGGTTACGTCCTCTGTCTGCAGCGCCTGAGATCTGCTAGGAGCCCTCCGCTTGTCTTCCCCGAGTGACTCTTATGCGGGCAGAGGGGGAAAGCCGCGGGTTGGCCTGGAAATTCAGGTAGCATCTAATGCCTCCTCTGGAGAGATGAGGAAATTAGCGGACTTCCCCGTGCCAGGGAACGCCTGTGACACCAGGCAGCTGCTTCGAGGGCGGCCGCCAATTTCCCCCACCCACTTGGCCGTGTTCCGGAATTCTGAGTGTGGCGAGGTTCCGTCCTCTGTCTGCAGCGCCTGATATCTCCTAGGAGCCCTCCGCGTGTCTTCCCAGAGTGTCTCCTAGTGCGGGCTGCCTGGGAAATGCGGGGGTTGAGCTGGAAAAGCAGCTATCATCTAGTGCCTCCCCCTGGACAGATGAGGTAATTAGCGGACTTCCCCCTGCTATGGAACACCTGTCACACCAGGCAGTTGCGTGGAGGGCGGCCCCAAACCTCCCCCACCCACTCGGCCGCGTTCCGGAATTCTGAGTGTGGTGAGGATCCGTCCTCTGTCTGCAGCGCCTGGGATCGCCTTGGAGTCCTACGCGTGTCTTAACCCTAGTGTCTCCTAGTGCGGGCTGCTGGGGAAATGCCGGGGTTTGGCTGGAAATGCAGGTAGCATCTAGTGCCTCCCCCTGAACAATGAGGTACTTAGCGGAATTCCCCCTGCCAGGGAAAACCTGTGACACCAGGCAGCTGCTTGGTTGGAGGCCCGAAACATCCCCCACCCACTCGGCCGCTTTCCAGATTTCTGAGTGTGGCGAGGTTCCGTCCTCTGTCTGCAGGGCCTGGGATTTCCTAGGAGCCGTCCGCCTGTCTTCCCGAGTGTCTTCTAGTGCGGGCAGCCGGGGAAATGTGGCGGCTGGTCTGGAAATGCTGGTAGCATCTAGTGCCTCCCACTGGACAGATGAGGTAATTAGCGGAATTCCCCATGCCAGGGAACACCTTTGAAACCAGGCAGCTGCGTCGGGGTCGGCCCCAATCCTCCCCCACCCACTCGCCCTCGTTCCGATATTCTGAGTGTGGCGAAGTTCCGTCCCCTTTCTGCAGCGCCTGGGATCTCCTAGAAGCCCTCCGCGTGTCTTCCCAGAGTGTCTCCTATTGCGGGCTGCCATTGAAAGGCGGGGGTTGGGCTGGAAATGCAGGTAACATCTAGTGCCTCCCCCTGGACAGATGAGGTAATTAGCGGAATTCCCCCTGCCAGGGAACACCTGTGACACCAGGCAGATGCCTGGAGGGCGGCCCCAAACGTCCCCAACCCACTCGGCCGCGTTGCGGATTTCTGAGTGTGGCGTGGTACCGGCCTCTGTCTGCAGCGCCTGGGATCTCGTAGGAGCCTTCCGCGTGTCTTCCCAGAGTGTCTCCTAGTGCGAGCTGCCGGGGAAAGGCGAGGGTTGGACTGGAAATGCTGGTAGAATCTAGTGACTCCCCCTTGAAGGATCAGGAATTATGGGGAATTCCCCCTGCAAGGCAACACCTGTGACACCAGGCAGCTGCGTGGAGGGCGGTCCCAAACAACCCCAAACCACTCGGCCGCGTTCTGGAATTCTGAGTGTGGCGAGGTTCCGTCCCCTGTCTGCAGCGCCTGGGTTCTCCTAGAAGCCCTCTCGTGTCTTCCCCGAGTGACTCTTATGCGGGCTTCCGGGGAAAGACGGGGGTTGTGCTGGAAACACAGGTAGCATCTAGTGACTCCCCCTGGACAGACGAGGTAATTAGTGGAATTCCCCCTGCCAGGGAACACCTGTTACACAAGGGAGCTGCGTTGAGGGCGGCCCCAAAACTCCCCCCCCCACTCTCCCTCGTTCCGGTGTTCTGAGTGTGGCGAAGTTCCGTCCTCTGTCTGCAGCGCCTGGGATCTCCTAGGAGCCCTCTGCCTGTCTTCCCCGAGTGACACTTTTGCGGGCAGCCGGGGAAAGCGGGGGTTGGGCTGGAAACGCAGGTAGCATCTAGAGACTCCCCCTGGATAAATGAAGTAATTAGCGAACTTCCCCCTGCCAGGGAACACCTTTGACACCAGGCAGCTGCGTGGAGTTCGGCCCCAATCCTCCCCCTTCCACTCGGGCGCGTTCCGGAATTCTCAGTGTGGCGAGGTTACGTCCTCTGTCTGCAGCGCCTGGGATCTGCTAGGAGCCCTCCGCGTGTCTTCCCCGAGTGTCTCCTAGTGCGGGCTAACGGGGAAAGGCGGGTAATGTGCTGGAAACGCAGGTAGCATCTAGTGCCTCCCCCTGGACAGATGAGGTAATTAGCGGACTTCCCCCTGCCAGGGAACGCCTGTGACACCAGGCAGCAGCTTCGAGGGCGGCCCCCAAATTCCCCCACCTACTCGGCCACGTTCCGGATTTCTGAGTGTGGCGAGGTTCCGTCCTCTGTCTGCAGCGCCTGGGATCACCTAGGACCCCTCCGCTTGTCTTCCCCGAGTGACTCTTATGCGGGCAGAGGGGGAAAGCCGCGGGTGGCCTGGAAATTCAGATAGCATCTAGTGCCTCCCCTGGACAGATGAGTTAATTAGCGGACTACCCCCTGCCAGGGAACACCTGTGACACCAGGCAGCTGCTTGGTTGGAGGCCCGAAACATCCCCCACCCACTCGGCCGCTTTCCAGATTTCTGAGTGTGGCGAGGTTCTGTCCTCTGTCTGCAGGGCCTGGGATTTCCTAGGAGCCGTCCGCGTGTCTTCCCTGAGTGTCTTCTAGTGCGGGCAGCCGGGGAAAGGCGGGGGCTGGGCTGGAAATGCTGGTAGAATCTAGAGGCTCCCCCTGGACGGATCAGGTATTTAGCGGACTTCCCCTGCCAGGGAACACTTGTGACACCAGGCAGCTGCGTGGAGGGCGGTCCCAAACCACCCCAACCCACTCGGTCGCGTTCTGGAATTCTGAGTGTGGCGAGTTTCCGTCCTTTTCTGCAGGGCCTGGGATCTCCTAGGAGCCCTCCGCGTGTCTTCCCCGAGTGACTCTTATGCGGGCAGCCTGGGAAAGTCGGGGGTTGGGCTGGAAACGCAGGTAGCATCTAGCGCCTCCCCCTGGACAGATGAGGTAATTAGCGGACGTCCCCATGCCAGGGAACACCTTTGACACCAGGCAGCTGCGTGGAGGTCGGCCCCAATCCTCCCCCACCCACTCGCCCTCGTTCCGATATTCTGAGTGTGGCGAAGTTCCGTCCCCTGTCTGCAGCACCTGGGATCTCCTAGGAGCCCTCCGCGTGTTTTCCCAGAGTGTCTCCTATTGCGGGCAGCCATGGAAATGTGGGGGTTGGGCTGGAAATGCAGGTAGCATCTAGTGCCTCCCCCTGGACAGATGAGGTAATTAGCGGACTTCCCCCTGCTATGGAACACCTGTCACACCAGGCAGTTGCGTGGAGGGCGGCCCCAAACCTCCCCCACCCACTCGGCCGCGTTCCGGAATTCTGAGTGTGGTGAGGATCCGTCCTCTGTCTGCAGCGCCTGGGATCGCCTTGGAGTCCTACGCGTGTCTTCCCCTAGTTTCTCCTAGTGCGGGCTGCCTGGGAAATGCCGGGGTTTTGGCTGGAAATGCAGGTAGCATCTAGTGCCTCCCCCTGAACAATGAGGTATTTAGCGGAATTCCCCCTGCCAGGGAAAACCTGTGACACCAGGCAGCTGCTTGGTTGGAGGCCCGAAACATCCCCCACCCACTCGGCCGCTTTCCAGATTTCTGAGTGTGGCGAGGTTCCGTCCTCTGTCTGCAGGGCCTGGGATTTCCTAGGAGCCGTCCGCCTGTCTTCCCCGAGTGTCTTCTAGTGCGGGCAGCCGGGGAAAGGTGGGGGCTGGGCTGGAAATGCTGGTAGAATCTAGTGACTCCCCCTTGACGGATCAGGAATTATGGGGAATTCCCCCTGCAAGGCAACACCTGTGACACCAGGCAGCTGCGTGGAGGGCGGTCCCAAACAACCCCAAAACACTCGGCCGTGTTCTGGAATTCTGAGTGTGGCGAGGTTCCGTCCCCTGTCTGCAGCGCCTGGGTTCTCCTAGAAGCCCTCTCGTGTCTTCCCCGAGTGACTCTTATGCGGGCTGCCGGGGAAAGATGGGGGTTGTGCTGGAAACACAGGTAGCATCTAGTGACTCCCCCTGGACAGACGAGGTAATTAGTGGAATTCCCCCTGCCAGGGAACACCTGTGACACAAGGGAGCTGCGTTGAGGGCGGCCCCAAAACTCCCCCCCCACTCGCCCTCGTTCCGGTATTTTGAGTGTGGCGAAGTTCCGTCCTCTGTCTGCAGCGCCTGGGATCTCCTAGGAGCCCTCCGCGTGTCTTCCCCGAGTGACACTTTTGCGGGCAGCCGGGGAAAGCGGGGGTTGGGCTGGAAACGCAGGTAGCATCTAGAGCCTCCCCCTGGACAAATGAGGTAATTAGCGAACTTCCCCCTGCCAGGGAACACCTTTGAAACCAGGCAGCTGCGTGGAGCTCGGCCCCAATCCTCCCCCAACCACTCGGGCGCGTTCCGGTATTCTCAGTGTGGCGAGGTTACGTCCTCTGTCTGCAGCGCCTGGGATCTGCTAGGAGCTCCGCGTGTCTTCCGTGCCGAGTGTCTCCTAGTGCGGGCTAACGGGGAAAGGCGGGTAATGTGCTGGAAACGCAGGTAGCATCTAGTGCCTCCCCCTGGAGAGATGAGGTAATTAGCGGAATTCCCCCTGCCAGGGAACGCCTGTGACACCAGGCAGCTGCTTCGAGGGCGGTCCCCAAATTCCCCCAACCACTCGGGCGCGTTCCGGTATTCTCAGTGTGGCGAGGTTACGTCCTCTGTCTGCAGCGCCTGGGATCTGCTAGGAGCCCTCCGCGTGTCTTCCCCTAGGGTCTCCTAGTGCGGGCTGCCGGGGAAATGCCGGGGTTTGGCTGGAAATTCAGGAAGCATCTAGTTCCTCCCCCTGGACAGATGAGGTATTTAGCGGAATTCCCCCTGCCAGGGAAAACCTGTGACACCAGGCAGCTGCTTGGTTGGAGGCCCGAAACATCCCCCACCCACTCGGCCGCTTTCCAGATTTCTGAGTGTGGCGAGGTTCCGTCCTCAGTCTGCAGGCCCTGGGATTTCCTAGGAGCCGTCCGCGTGTCTTCCCCGAGTGTCTTCTAGTGCGGGCAGCCGGGGAAAGTCGGGGGCTGGGCTGGAAATGCTGGTAGAATCTAGTGACTCCCCATGGACGGATCAGGTATTTAGCGGAATTCCCCCTGCCAGGGAACACTTGTGACACCAGGCAGCTGCGTGTAGGGCGGTCCCAAACAACCCCAACCCACTCGGCCGCGTTCTGGAATTCTGAGTGTGGCGAGTTTCCGTCCCTTGTCTGCAGGGCCTGGGATCTCCTAGGAGCCCTCCGCTTGTCTTCCCCGAGTGACTCTTATGCGGGAAGCCGGGGAAAGACGGGGGTTGTCCTGGAAACGCAGGTAGCATCTAGTGCCTCCCCCTGGACAGATGAGGTAATTAGCGGAATTCCCCCTGCCAGGGAACACCTGTGACACCAGGCAGATGCCTGGAGGACGGCCCCAAACGTCCCCAACGCACTCGGCCGCGTTGCGGATTTCTGAGTGTGGCGTGGTACCGGCCTCTGTCTGCAGCGCCTGGGATCTCGTAGGAGCCTTCCGCGTGTCTTCCCAGAGTGTCTCCTAGTGCGAGCTGCCGGGGAAAGGCGAGGGTTGGGCTGGAAATGCTGGTAGAATCTAGTGACTCCCCCTTGACGGATCAGGAATTAAGGGGAATTCCCCCTGCAAGGCAACACCTGTGACACCAGGCAGCTGCGTGGAGGGCGGTCCCAAACAACCCCAAACCACTCGGCCGCGTTCTGGAATTCTGAGTGTGGCGAGGTTCCGTCCCCTGTCTGCAGCGCCTGGGTTCTCCTAGAAGCCCTCTCGTGTCTTCCCTGAGTGACTCTTATGCGGGCTGCCGGGGAAAGATGGGGGTTGTGCTGGAAACACAGGTAGCATCTAGTGACTCCCCCTGGACAGACGAGGTAATTAGTGGAATTCCCCCTGCCAGGGAACACCTGTGACACAAGGGAGCTGCGTTGAGTGCGGCCCCAAAACTCCCCCCCCACTCTCCCTCGTTCCGGTATTCTGAGTGTGGCGAAGTTCCGTCCTCTGACTGCAGCGCCAGGGATCTCCTAGGAGCCCTCCGGGTGTCTTCCCCGAGTGACACTTTTGCGGGCAGCCGGGGAAAGCGTGGGTTGGGCTGGAAACGCAGGTAGCATCTAGAGCCTCCCCCTGGACAAATGAGGTAATTAGCGAACTTCCCCCTGCCAGGGAACACCTTTGACACCAGGCAGCTGCGTGAAGGTCGGCCCCAATCCTCCCCCATCCACTCGGGCGCGTTCCGGAATTCTCAGTGTGGCGAGGTTACGTCCTCTGTCTGCAGCGCCTGAGATCTGCTAGGAGCCCTCCGCTTGTCTTCCCCGAGTGACTCTTATGCGGGCAGAGGGGGAAAGCCGCGGGTTGGCCTGGAAATTCAGGTAGCATCTAGTGCCTCCTCTGGAGAGATGAGGAAATTAGCGGACTTCCCCGTGCCAGGGAACGCCTGTGACACCAGGCAGCTGCTTCGAGGGCGGCCGCCAATTTCCCCCACCCACTCGGCCGTGTTCCGGAATTCTGAGTGTGGCGAGGATCCGTCCTCTGTCTGCAGCGCCTGATATCTCCTAGGAGCCCTCCGCGTGTCTTCCCAGAGTGTCTCCTAGTGCGGGCTGCCTGGGAAAGGCGGGGGTTGAGCTGGAAAAGCAGCTATCATCTAGTGCCTCCCCCTGGACAGATGAGGTAATTAGCGGACTTCCCCCTGCTATGGAACACCTGTCACACCAGGCAGTTGCGTGGAGGGCGGCCCCAAACCTCCCCCACCCACTCGGCCGCATTCCGGAATTCTGAGTGTGGTGAGGATCCGTCCTCTGTCTGCAGCGCCTGGGATCGCCTTGGAGTCCTACGCGTGTCTTAACCCTAGTGTCTCCTAGTGCGGGCTGCTGGGGAAATGCCGGGGTTTGGCTGGAAATGCAGGTAGCATCTAGTGCCTCCCCCTGAACAATGAGGTATTTAGCGGAATTCCCCCTGCCAGGGAAAACCTGTGACACCAGGCAGCTGCTTGGTTGGAGGCCCGAAACATCCCCCACCCACTCGGCCGCTTTCCAGATTTCTGAGTGTGGCGAGGTTCCGTCCTCTGTCTGCAGGGCCTGGGATTTCCTAGGAGCCGTCCGCCTGTCTTCCCCGAGTGTCTTCTAGTGCGGGCAGCCGGGGAAATGTGGCGGCTGGTCTGGAAATGCTGGTAGCATCTAGTGCCTCCCACTGGACAGATGAGGTAATTAGCGGAATTCCCCATGCCAGGGAACACCTTTGAAACCAGGCAGCTGCGTGGGGGTCGGCCCCAATCCTCCCCCACCCACTCGCCCTCGTTCCGATATTCTGAGTGTGGCGAAGTTCCGTCCCCTTTCTGCAGCGCCTGGGATCTCCTAGAAGCCCTCCGCGTGTCTTCCCAGAGTGTCTCCTATTGCGGGCTGCCATGGAAAGGCGGGGGTTGGGCTGGAAATGCAGGTAACATCTAGTGCCTCCCCCTGGACAGATGAGGTAATTAGCGGAATTCCCCCTGCCAGGGAACACCTGTGACACCAGGCAGATGCCTGGAGGGCGGCCCCAAACGTCCCCAACCCACTCGGCCGCGTTGCGGATTTCTGAGTGTGGCATGGTACCGGCCTCTGTCTGCAGCGCCTGGGATCTCGTAGGAGCCTTCCGCGTGTCTTCCCAGAGTGTCTCCTAGTGCGAGCTGCCGGGGAAAGGCGAGGGTTGGACTGGAAATGCTGGTAGAATCTAGTGACTCCCCCTTGAAGGATCAGGAATTATGGGGAATTCCCCCTGCAAGGCAACACCTGTGACACCAGGCAGCTGCGTGGAGGGCGGTCCCAAACAACCCCAAACCACTCGGCCGCGTTCTGGAATTCTGAGTGTGGCGAGGTTCCGTCCCCTGTCTGCAGCGCCTGGGTTCTCCTAGAAGCCCTCTCGTGTCTTCCCCGAGTGACTCTTATGCGGGCTTCCGGGGAAAGACGGGGGTTGTGCTGGAAACACAGGTAGCATCTAGTGACTCCCCCTGGACAGACGAGGTAATTAGTGGAATTCCCCCTGCCAGGGAACACCTGTTACACAAGGGAGCTGCGTTGAGGGCGGCCCCAAAACTCCCCCCCCCACTCTCCCTCGTTCCGGTGTTCTGAGTGTGGCGAAGTTCCGTCCTCTGTCTGCAGCGCCTGGGATCTCCTAGAAGCCCTCTGCCTGTCTTCCCCGAGTGACACTTTTGCGGGCAGCCGGGGAAAGCGGGGGTTGGGCTGGAAACGCAGGTAGCATCTAGAGACTCCCCCTGGATAAATGAAGTAATTAGCGAACTTCCCCCTGCCAGGGAACACCTTTGACACCAGGCAGCTGCGTGGAGTTCGGCCCCAATCCTCCCCCTTCCACTCGGGCGCGTTCCGGAATTCTCAGTGTGGCGAGGTTACGTCCTCTGTCTGCAGCGCCTGGGATCTGCTAGGAGCCCTCCGCGTGTCTTCCCCGAGTGTCTCCTAGTGCGGGCTAACGGGGAAAGTCGGGTAATGTGCTGGAAACGCAGGTAGCATCTAGTGCCTCCCCCTGGACAGATGAGGTAATTAGCGGACTTCCCCCTGCCAGGGAACGCCTGTGACACCAGGCAGCAGCTTCGAGGGCGGCCCCCAAATTCCCCCACCTACTCGGCCACGTTCCGGATTTCTGAGTGTGGCGAGGTTCCGTCCTCTGTCTGCAGCGCCTGGGATCACCTAGGACCCCTCCGCTTGTCTTCCCCGAGTGACTCTTATGCGGGCAGAGGGGGAAAGCCGCGGGTTGGCCTGGAAATTCAGATAGCATCTAGTGCCTCCCCTGGACAGATGAGTTAATTAGCGGACTACCCCCTGCCAGGGAACACCTGTGACACCAGGCAGCTGCTTGGTTGGAGGCCCGAAACATCCCCCACCCACTCGGCCGCTTTCCAGATTTCTGAGTGTGGCGAGGTTCCGTCCTCTGTCTGCAGGGCCTGGGATTTCCTAGGAGCCGTCCGCGTGTCTTCCCTGAGTGTCTTCTAGTGCGGGCAGCCGGGGAAAGGCGGGGGCTGGGCTGGAAATGCTGGTAGAATCTAGAGGCTCCCCCTGGACGGATCAGGTATTTAGCGGACTTCCCCTGCCAGGGAACACTTGTGACACCAGGCAGCTGCGTGGAGGGCGGTCCCAAACCACCCCAACCCACTCGGTCGCGTTCTGGAATTCTGAGTGTGGCGAGTTTCCGTCCTTTTCTGCAGGGCCTGGGATCTCCTAGTAGCCCTCCGCGTGTCTTCCCCGAGTGACTCTTATGCGGGCAGCCTGGGAAAGTCGGGGGTTGGGCTGGAAACGCAGGTAGCATCTAGCGCCTCCCCCTGGACAGATGAGGTAATTAGCGGACGTCCCCATGCCAGGGAACACCTTTGACACCAGGCAGCTGCGTGGAGGTCGGCCCCAATCCTCCCCCACCCACTCGCCCTCGTTCCGATATTCTGAGTGTGGCGAAGTTCCGTCCCCTGTCTGCAGCACCTGGGATCTCCTAGGAGCCCTCCGCGTGTTTTCCCAGAGTGTCTCCTATTGCGGGCAGCCATGGAAATGTGGGGGTTGGGCTGGAAATGCAGGTAGCATCTAGTGCCTCCCCCTGGACAGATGAGGTAATTAGCGGACTTCCCCCTGCTATGGAACACCTGTCACACCAGGCAGTTGCGTGGAGGGCGGCCCCAAACCTCCCCCACCCACTCGGCCGCGTTCCGGAATTCTGAGTGTGGTGAGGATCCGTCCTCTGTCTGCAGCGCCTGGGATCGCCTTGGAGTCCTACGCGTGTCTTCCCCTAGTTTCTCCTAGTGCGGGCTGCTGGGGAAATGCCGGGGTTTGGCTGGAAATGCAGGTAGCATCTAGTGCCTCCCCCTGAACAATGAGGTATTTAGCGGAATTCCCCCTGCCAGGGAAAACCTGTGACACCAGGCAGCTGCTTGGTTGGAGGCCCGAAACATCCCCCACCCACTCGGCCGCTTTCCAGATTTCTGAGTGTGGCGAGGTTCCGTCCTCTGTCTGCAGGGCCTGGGATTTCCTAGGAGCCGTCCGCCTGTCTTCCCCGAGTGTCTTCTAGTGCGGGCAGCCGGGGAAAGGTGGGGGCTGGGCTGGAAATGCTGGTAGAATCTAGTGACTCCCCCTTGACGGATCAGGAATTATGGGGAATTCCCCCTGCAAGGCAACACCTGTGACACCAGGCAGCTGCGTGGAGGGCGGTCCCAAACAACCCCAAAACACTCGGCCGTGTTCTGGAATTCTGAGTGTGGCGAGGTTCCGTCCCCTGTCTGCAGCGCCTGGGTTCTCCTAGAAGCCCTCTCGTGTCTTCCCCGAGTGACTCTTATGCGGGCTGCCGGGGAAAGATGGGGGTTGTGCTGGAAACACAGGTAGCATCTAGTGACTCCCCCTGGACAGACGAGGTAATTAGTGGAATTCCCCCTGCCAGGGAACACCTGTGACACAAGGGAGCTGCGTTGAGGGCGGCCCCAAAACTCCCCCCCCACTCGCCCTCGTTCCGGTATTTTGAGTGTGGCGAAGTTCCGTCCTCTGTCTGCAGCGCCTGGGATCTCCTAGGAGCCCTCCGCGTGTCTTCCCCGAGTGACACTTTTGCGGGCAGCCGGGGAAAGCGGGGGTTGGGCTGGAAACGCAGGTAGCATCTAGAGCCTCCCCCTGGACAAATGAGGTAATTAGCGAACTTCCCCCTGCCAGGGAACACCTTTGAAACCAGGCAGCTGCGTGGAGCTCGGCCCCAATCCTCCCCCAACCACTCGGGCGCGTTCCGGTATTCTCAGTGTGGCGAGGTTACGTCCTCTGTCTGCAGCGCCTGGGATCTGCTAGGAGCCCTCCGCGTGTCTTCCCCGAGTGTCTCCTAGTGCGGGCTAACGGGGAAAGGCGGGTAATGTGCTGGAAACGCAGGTAGCATCTAGTGCCTCCCCCTGGAGAGATGAGGTAATTAGCGGAATTCCCCCTGCCAGGGAACGCCTGTGACACCAGGCAGCTGCTTCGAGGGCGGTCCCCAAATTCCCCCAACCACTCGGCCGCTTTCCGGATTTCTGAGTGTGGTGAGGTTCCGTCCTCTGTCTGCAGCGCCTGGGATCACCTAGGAGCCCTCCGCTTGTCTTCCCCGAGTGACTCTTATGCGGGCAGAGGGGGAAAGCCACGGGTTTTCTTGGAAATTCAGGTAGCATCTAGTGCCTCCCCTGGACAGATGAGTTAATTAGCGGACTTCCCCCTGCCAGGGAACACCTGTGACACCAGGCAGCTTCGTGGAGGGCGGCCCAAAACCTCTCCCAAACACTCGGGCGCGTTCCGGAATTCTGAGTGTGGCGAGGTTCCGTCCTCTGTCTGCAGCGCCTGATATCTCCTAGGAGCCGTCCGCGTGTCTTCCCCGAGTGTCTCTTAATGCGGGCTGCCTGGGAAAGGCGGGGGTTGGGCTGGAAAAGCAGCCATCATCTAGTGCCTCCCCCTGGACAGATGAGGTAATTAGCGGACTTCCCTCTGCCAGGGAACACCTGTGACACCAGGCAGCTGCGTGTAGGGCGGCCCCAATCCTCTCCCAACCCACTCCGCCACGTTCCGGAATTCTGAGTGTGGCGAAGTTCCGTCCTCTTTCTGCAGCTCCTCGGATCTCTAGGAGCCCTCTGCGTGTCTTCCCCGAGTGACTTTTCTGCGGGCTGCAGGGTAAAGGCGGGTGTTGGGCTGGAAACGCAGGTAGCATCTAGTGCCTCCCCCTGGACTGATGTGGTAATTAGCGGCTTTCCCCTTCTAGGGAACACCTGTGACAACAGGCAGCTGCGTGGTGGGTGGCCCCAGTATTCCCCTAACCACTCGGTCACGTTCCGTAATTCTGAGTGTGGCGAGGTTCCTTCCTCTGTCTGCAGCGCCAGGGATCTCCTAGGAGCCATCCGCGTGTCTTCCCAGAGTGTCTCCTATTGCGGGCAGCCATGGAAATGTGGGGGTTGGGCTGGAAATGCAGGTAGCATCTAGTGCCTCCCCCTGGACAGATGAGGTAATTAGCGGACTTCCCCCTGCTATGGAACACCTGTCACACCAGGCAGTTGCGTGGAGGGCGGCCCCAAACCTCCCCCACCCACTCGGCCGCTTTCCAGATTTCTGAGTGTGGCGAGGTTCCGTCCTCTGTCTGCAGGGCCTGGGATTTCCTAGGAGCCGTCCGCGTGTCTTCCCCGAGTGTCTTCTAGTGCGGGCAGCCGGGGAAAGGCGGGGGCTGGGCTGGAAATGCTGGTAGAATCTAGTGACTCCCCCTGGACGGATCAGGTATTTAGCGGACTTCCCCCTGCCAGGGAACACTTGTGACACCAGGCAGCTGCGTGGAGGGCGGTCCCAAACAACCCCAACCCACTCGGCCGCGTTCTGGAATTCTGAGTGTGGCGAGTTTCCGTCCCTTGTCTGCAGGGCCTGGGATCTCCTTGGAGCCCTCCGCGTGTCTTCCCCGAGTGACTCTTATGCGGGCAGCCGGGGAAAGACGGGGGTTGTGCTGGAAACGCAGGTAGCATCTAGTGCCTCCCCCTGGACAGATAAGGTAATTAGCGGACTTCCCCATGCCAGGGAACACCTTTGACACCAGGCAGCTGCGTGGAGGTTGGCCCCAATCCTCCCCCACCCACTCGCCCTCGTTCCGGTATTCTGAGTGTGGCGAAGTTCCGTCCCCTGTCTGCAGCGACTGGGATCTCCTAGGAGCCCTCCGCTTGTCTTCCCAGAGTGTCTCCTAGTGCGGGCTGCCATGGAAATGCGGGGGTTGGGCTGGAAATGCAGGTAGCATCTAGTGCCTCCCCCTGGACAGATGAGGTAATTAGCGGAATTCCCCCTGCCAGGGAACACCTGTGACACCAGGCAGATGCCTGGAGGACGGCCCCAAACGTCCCCAACCCACTCGGCCGCGTTGTGGATTTCTGAGTGTGGCGAGGTTCCGTCCCCTGTCTGCAGCGCCTGGGTTCTCCTAGAAGCCCTCTCGTGTCTTCCCCGAGTGACTCTTATGCGGGCTGCCGGGGAAAGATGGGGGTTGTGCTGGAAACACAGGGAGCATCTAGTGACTCCCCCTGGACAGACGAGGTAATTAGTGGAATTCCCCCTGCCAGGGAACACCTGTGACACAAGGGAGCTGCGTTGAGGGCGGCCCCAAAACTCCCCCCCCACTCGCCCTCGTTCCGGTATTTTGAGTGTGGCGAATTTCCGTCCTCTGTCTGCAGCTCCTCGGATCTCTAGGAGCCCTCTGCGGGTCTTCCCCGAGTGACTTTTATGTGGGCGGCAGGGGAAAGGCGGGGGTTGGGCTGTAAACACAGGTAGCATCTAGTGCCTCCCCCTGGACAGATGAGGTAATTAGCGGCCTTCCCCCTTCTAGGGAACACCTGTGACACCAGGCAGATGCCTGGAGGGCGGCCCCAAACGTTCCCAACCCACTCGGCCGCGTTGCGGATTTCTGAGTGTGGCGTGCTACCGGCCTCTGTCTGCAGCGCCTGGGATCTCGTAGGAGCCTTCCGCGTGTCTTCCCAGAGTGTCTCCTAGTGCGAGCTGCCGGGGAAAGGCGAGGGTTGGGCTGGAAATGCCTGTAGAATCTAGTGACTCCCCCTTGACCGATCAGGAATTAAGGGAATTCCCCCTGCAAGGCAACACCTGTGACACCAGGCAGCTGCGTGGAGGGCCGTCCCAAACAACCCCAAACCACTCGGCCGCGTTCTGGAATTCTGAGTGTGGCGAGGTTCCGTCCCCTGTCTGCAGCGCCTGGGATCTCCTAGAAGCCCTCTCGTGTCTTCCCCGAGTGACTCTTTTGCGGGCTGCCGGGGAAAGTTGGGGGTTGTGCTGGAAACACAGGTAGCATCTAGTGACTCCCCCTGGACAGACGAGGTAATTAGTGGAATTCCCCCTGCCAGGGAACACCTGTGACACAAGGGAGCTACGTTGAGGGCGGCCCCAAAACTCCCCCCCCCACTCTCCCTCGTTCCGGTATTCTGAGTGTGGCGAAGTTCCGTCCTCTGTCTGCAGCGCCTGGGATCTCCTAGGAGCCCTCCGCGTGTCTTCCCCGAGTGACACTTTTGCGGGCAGCCGGGGAAAGCGGGGGTTGGGCTGGAAACGCAGGTAGCATCTAGAGACTCCCCCTGGAGAGATGAGGTAATTAGCGAACTTCCCTCTGCCAGGGAACACCTTTGACACCAGGCAGCTGCGTGGAGTTCGGCCCCAATCCTCCCCCACCCACTCGCACTCGTTTCGATATTCTGAGTGTGGCGAGGTTCCGTCCCCTGTCTGCAGCGCCTGGGAACTCCTAGGAGCCCTCCGCGTGTCTTCCCAGAGTGTCTCCTAGTGCAGGCTGCCATGGAAAGGCGGGGGTTGGGCTGGAAATGCAGGTAAAATCTAGTGCCTCCCCCTGGACAGATGAGGTAATTAGCGGAATTCCCCCTGCCAGGGAACACCTGTGACACCAGGCAGATGCCTGGAGGACGGCCCCAAACGTCCCCAACCCACTCGGCCGCGTTGCGGATTTCTGAGTGTGGCGTGGTACCGGCCTCTTTCTGCAGCGCCTGGGATCTCGTAGGAGCCTTCTGCGTGTCTTCCCAGAGTGTCTCCTAGTGCGAGCTGCCGGGGAAAGGCGAGGGTTGGGCTGGAAATGCTGGTAGAATCTAGTGACTCCCCCTTGACGGATAAGGAATTAAGAGGAATTCCCCCTGCAAGGCAACACCTGTGACACCAGGCAGCTGCGTGGAAGGCGGTCCCAAACAACCCCAAACCACTCGGCCGCGTTCTGGAATTCTGAGTGTGGCGAGGTTCCGTCCCCTGTCTGCAGCGCCTGGGTTCTCCTAGAAGCCCTCTCGTGTCTTCCCAGAGTGACTCTTATGCGGGCTGCCGGGGAAAGATGGGGTTTGTGCTGGAAACACAGGTAGCATCTAGTGACTCCCCCTGGACAGACGAGGTAATTAGTGGAATACCCCCTGCCAGGGAACACCTGTGACACAAGGGAGCTGCGTTGAGGGCGCCCCAAAACTCCCACCCCCACTCTCACTCGTTCCGGTATTCTGAGTGTGGCGAGGTTCCTTCCTCTGTCTGCAGCGACAGGGATCTCCTAGGAGCCATCCGCGTGTCTTCCCAGAGTGTCTCCTTGTGCGGGCAGCCATGGAAATGTGGGGGTTGGGCTGGAAATGCAGGTAGCATCTAGTACCTCCCCCTGGACAGATGAGGTAATTAGCGGACTTCCCCCTGCTATGGAACACCTGTCACACCAGGCAGTTGCGTGGATGGCGGCCCCAAACCTCCCCCACCCACTCGGCCGCGTTCCGGAATTCTGAGTGTGGCGAGGATCCGTCCTCTGTCTGCAGCGCCTGGGATCGCCTTGGAGCCCTCCGCGTGTCTTCCCCTAGTGCCTCCTAGTGCGGGCTGCTGGTGAAAGGCCGGGGTTTGGCTGGAAACGCAGGTAGCATCTAGTGCCTCCCCCTGGACAGATGAGGTATTTAGCGGACTTCCCCATGCCAGGGAACACCTTTGACACCAGGCAGCTGCGTGGAGGTCGGCCCCAATCCTCCCCCACCCACTCGCCCTCGTTCCGATATTCTGAGTGTGGCGAGGTTCCGTCCCCTGTCTGCAGCGACTGGGATCTCCTAGGAGCCCTCCGCGTGTCTTCCCAGAGTGTCTCCTAGTGCGGGCTGCCATGGAAAGGCGGGGGTTGGGCTGAAAATGCAGGTAACATCTAGTGCCTCCCCATGGACAGATGAGGTAATTAGCGGAATTCCCCCTGCCAGGGAACACCTGTGACACCAGGCAGATGCCTGGTGGACGGCCCCAAACGTCCCCAACCCACTCGGCCGCGTTGCGGATTTCTGAGTGTGGCGAAGTTCCGTCTTCTGTCTGCAGCTCCTCGGAACTCTAGGAGCCCTCAGCGTGTCTTCCCCGAGTGACTTTTATGTGGGCTGCAGGGGAAAGTCGGGAGTTGGGCTGTAAAAACAGGTAGCATCTAGTGGCTCCCCCTGGACAGATGAGGTAATTAGCGGCCTTCCCCCTTTTAGGGAACACCTGTGACACCAGGCAGATGCCTGGAAGGCGGCCCCAAACTTCCCCAACCCACTCGGCCGCGTTGCGGATTTCTGAGTGTGGCGTGGTACCGGCCTCTGTCTGCAGCGCCTGGGATCGCCTTGGAGCCCTCCGCGTGTCTTCCCCTAGTGTCTCCTAGTGCGAGCTGCTGGGGAAATGCCGGGGTTTGGCTGGAAATGCAGGTAGCATCTAGTGCCTCCCCCTGAACAATGAGGTATTTAGCGGAATTCCCCCTGCCAGGGAAAACCTGTGACACCAGGCAGCTGCTTGGTTGGAGGCCCGAAACATCCCCCACCCACTCGGCCGCTTTCCAGATTTCTGAGTGTGGCGAGGTTCCGTCCTCTGTCTGCAGGGCCTGGGATTTCCTAGGAGCCGTCCGCGTGTCTTCCCCGAGTGTCTTCTAGTGCGGGCAGCCGGGGAAAGGTGGGGGCTGGGCTGGAAATGCTGGTAGAATCTAGTGACTCCCCCTGGACGGATCAGGTATTTAGCGGACTTCCCCCTGCCAGGGAACACTTGTGACACCAGGCAGCTGCGTGGAGGGCGGTCCCAAACAACCCCAACCCACTCGGCCGCGTTCTGGAATTCTGAGTGTGGCGAGTTTCCGTCCCTTGTCTGCAGGGCCTGGGATCTCCTAGGAGCCCTCCGCGTGTCTTCCCCGAGTGACTTTTATGCGGGCAGCCGGGGAATGACGGGGGTTGGGCTGGAAACGCAGGTAGCATCTAGTGCCTCCCCCTGGACAGATGAGGTAATTAGCGGAATTCCCCATGCCAGGGAACACCTTTGACACCAGGCAGCTGCGTGTAGTTCGGGCCCCAATCCTCCCCCACCCACTCGCCCTCGTTCCGATATTCTGAGTGTGGCGAAGTTCCGTCCCCTGTCTGCAGCGCCTGGGATCTCCTAGGAGCCCTCCGCGTGTCTTCCCAGAGTGTCTCTTATTGCGGGCTGCCATGGAAAGCGGGGGTTGGGCTGGAAATGCAGGTAACATCTAGTGCCTCCCCCTGGACAGATGAGGTAATTAGCGGAATTCCCCCTGCCAGGGAACACCTGTGACACCAGGCAGATGCCTGGAGGACGGCCCCAAACGTCCCCAACCCACTCGGCCGCGTTGCGGATTTCTGAGTGTGGCGTGGCCGGCCTCTGTCTGCAGCGCCTGGGATCTCGTAGGAGCCTTCTGCGTGTCTTCCCAGAGTGTCTCCTAGTGCGAGCTGCCGGGGAAAGGCGAGGGTTGGGCTGGAAATGCTGGTAGAATCTAGTGACTCCACCTTGACGGATCAGGAATTAAGGGGAATTCCCCCTGCAAGGCAACACCTGTGACACCAGGCAGCTGCGTGGATGGCGGTCCCAAACAACCCCAAACCACTCGGCCGCGTTCTGGAATTCTGAGTGTGGCGAGTTCCGTCCCCTGTCTGCAGCGCCTGGGTTCTCCTAGAAGCCCTCTCGTGTCTTCCCCGAGTGACTCTTATGCGGGCTGCAGGAGAAAGATGGGGGTTGTGCTGGAAACACAGGTAGCATCTAGTGACTCCCCCTGGACAGACGAGGTAATTAGTGGAATTCCCCCTGCCAGGGAACACCTGTGACACAAGGGAGCTGCGTTGAGGGCGGCCCCAAAAATCCCCCCCCTCTCCCTCGTTCCGGTATTCTGAGTGTGGCGAAGTTCCGTCCTCTGTCTGCAGCGACAGGGATCTCCTAGGAGCCATCCGCGTGTCTTTTCAGAGTGTCTCCTATTGCGGGCAGCCATGGAAATGGGGGTTGGGCTGGAAATGCAGGTAGCATCTAGTGCCTCCCCCTGGACAAATGAGGTAATTAGCGAACTTCCCCCTGCTATGGAACACCTGTCACACCAGGCAGTTGCGTGGAGGGCGGCCCCAAACCTCCCCCACCCACTCGGCCGCCGTTCCGGAATTCTGAGTGTGGCGAGGATCCGTCCTCTGTCTGCAGCGCTTGGGATCGCCTTGGAGCCCTCCGCGTGTCTTCCCCTAGTGTCTCCTAGTGCGGGCTGCCGGGAAATGCCGGGGTTTGGCTGGAAATGCAGGTAGCATCTAGTTCCTCCCCCTGGACAGATGAGGTATTTAGCGGAATTCCCCCTGCCAGGGAAAACCTGTGACACCAGGCAGCTGCTTGGTTGGAGGCCCGAAACATCCCCCACCCACTCTTCCGCTTTCCAGATTTCTGAGTGTGGCGAGGTTCCGTCCTCTGTCTGCAGGGCCTGGGATTTCTTAGGAGCCGTCCGCGTGTCTTCCCCGAGTGTCTTCTAGTGCGGGCAGCCGGGGAAAGGCGGGGGCTGGGCTGGAAATGCTGGTAGAATCTAGAGACTTCCCCTGGACGGATCAGGTATTTAGCGGCATTCCCCTCCCAGGGAACACTTGTGACACCAGGCAGCTGTGTGGAGGTCGGTCCCAAACAACCCCAACCCACTCGGCCGCGTTCTGGAATTCTGAGTGT
>NW_022588159.1:0-21406 GCF_009834535.1 Camelus ferus | reverse complement strand
TTTCACTCTAAAACCGACTCTTGGAGCTAGTACCTCCCCATATATATGTATGGAGGTGAGTTTGCAAGACTGAAAAGAAACTTTGTGTTCCCAACAAGCTAGGTGAAGGACGGCTTTCACACACACTTATCTCTCAGACTGAGCATGTGGAGAGACGTTCGTTCATCTAGCACAAAGGGAACAACGGTTTGACATGGTAACACTTTACTCTGGTTGCTCAGTCTGTTTCCTAGTGCCTGTTTGAAGTTCCTGCAAGTTTTCACTCGTAATACCTGAGTTGGAGCTAGTACCATTCCCCATATATATGTATGGAGTGGAGTTGCAACTGAAAAGAAACTTTGTGTTCCCAACAAGCTAGGTGAAGGACGGCTTCACACACACTTATCTCTCAGAACTGAGCATGTGGAGAGACGTTCGTTCATCTAGCACAAAGGGAACGGGTTGCAGGAGAAACTTTAACTCTGGTTTCTCAGTCTGTTTCCTAGTGCCCGGTTTGAAGTTCCTGCAGTTTTCACTGTAAAACCGAGTTGGAGCTAGTACCTCCCATATATATGTATGGAGTGGAGTTTGCAACTGAAAAGAAACTTTGTGTTCCCAACAAGCTAGGTGAAGGACGGCTTTCACACACACTTATCTCTCAGAACTGAGCATGTGGAGAGACGTTCGTTCATCTAGCACAAAGGGAACGGGTTTGCAGGAGAAACTTTTACTCTGGTTTCTCAGTCTGTTTCCTAGTGCCATTTGAAGTTCCTGCAGTTTTCACTGTAAAACCGAGTTGGAGCTAGTACCTCCCCATATATATGTATGGATTGGAGTTTGCAACTGAAAAGAAACTTTGTGTTCCCAACAAGCTAGGTGAAGGACGGCTTTCACACACATTATCTCTCAGAACTGAGCATGTGGAGAGACGTTCGTTCATCTAGCACAAAGGGAACGGGTTGCAGGGAGAACTTTTACTCTGGTTTCTCAGTCTGTTTCCTAGTGCCGGTTTGAAGTTCCTGCAGTTTTCACTGTAAAACCGAGTTGGAGCTAGTACCTCCCATATATATGTATGGAGTGGAGTTTGCAACTGAAAAGAAACTTTGTGTTCCCAACAAGCTAGGTGAAGGACGGCTTTCACACACACTTATCTCTCAGAACTGAGCATGTGGAGAGACGTTCGTTCATCTAGCACAAAGGGAACGGGTTGCAGGAGAAACTTTTACTCTGGTTTCTCAGTCTGTTTCCTAGTGCCGGTTTGAAGTTCCTGCAGTTTTCACTGTAAAACCGAGTTGGAGCTAGTACCTCCCCATATATATGTATGGAGTGGAGTTTGCAACTGAAAAGAAACTTTGTGTTCCCAACAAGCTAGGTGAAGGACGGCTTTCACACACACTTATCTCTCAGAACTGAGCATGTGGAGAGACGTTCGTTCATCTAGCACAAAGGGAACGGGTTTGCAGGAGAAACTTTTACTCTGGTTTCTCAGTCTGTTTCCTAGTGCCGGTTTGAAGTTCCTGCAGTTTTCACTGTAAAACCGAGTTGGAGCTAGTACCTCCCCATATATATGTATGGAGTGGAGTTTGCAAGTGAAAAGAAACTTTGTGTTCCCAACAAGCTAGGTGAAGGACGGCTTTCACACACACTTATCTCTCAGAACTGAGCATGTGGAGAGACGTTCGTTCATCTAGCACAAAGGGAACGGGTTGCAGGAGAAACTTTTACTCTGGTTTCTCAGTCTGTTTCCTAGTGCCGGTTTGAAGTTCCTGCAGTTTTCACTGTAAAACCGAGTTGGAGCTAGTACCTCCCCATATATATGTATGGAGTGGAGTTTGCAAGTGAAAAGAAACTTTGTGTTCCCAACAAGCTAGGTGAAGGACGGCTTTCACACACACTTATCTCTCAGAACTGAGCATGTGGAGAGACGTTCGTTCATCTAGCACAAAGGGAACGGGTTGCAGGAGAAACTTTTACTCTGGTTTCTCAGTCTGTTTCCTAGTGCCGGTTTGAAGTTCCTGCAGTTTTCACTGTAAAACCGAGTTGGAGCTAGTACCTCCCCATATATATGTATGGAGTGGAGTTTGCAACTGAAAAGAAACTTTGTGTTCCCAACAAGCTAGGTGAAGGACGGCTTTCACACACACTTATCTCTCAGAACTGAGCATGTGGAGAGACGTTCGTTCATCTAGCACAAAGGGAACGGGTTGCAGGAGAAACTTTTACTCTGGTTTCTCAGTCTGTTTCCTAGTGCCGGTTTGAAGTTCCTGCAGTTTTCACTGTAAAACCGAGTTGGAGCTAGTACCTCCCCATATATATGTATGGAGTGGAGTTTGCAACTGAAAAGAAACTTTGTGTTCCCAACAAGCTAGGTGAAGGACGGCTTTCACACACACTTATCTCTCAGAACTGAGCATGTGGAGAGACGTTCGTTCATCTAGCACAAAGGGAACGGGTTGCAGGAGAAACTTTTACTCTGGTTTCTCAGTCTGTTTCCTAGTGCCGGTTTGAAGTTCCTGCAGTTTTCACTGTAAAACCGAGTTGGAGCTAGTACCTCCCCATATATATGTATGGAGTGGAGTTTGCAAGTGAAAAGAAACTTTGTGTTCCCAACAAGCTAGGTGAAGGACGGCTTTCACACACACTTATCTCTCAGAACTGAGCATGTGGAGAGACGTTCGTTCATCTAGCACAAAGGGAACGGGTTGCAGGAGAAACTTTTACTCTGGTTTCTCAGTCTGTTTCCTAGTGCCGGTTTGAAGTTCCTGCAGTTTTCACTGTAAAACCGAGTTGGAGCTAGTACCTCCCCATATATATGTATGGAGTGGAGTTTGCAACTGAAAAGAAACTTTGTGTTCCCAACAAGCTAGGTGAAGGACGGCTTTCACACACACTTATCTCTCAGAACTGAGCATGTGGAGAGACGTTCGTTCATCTAGCACAAAGGGAACGGGTTGCAGGAGAAACTTTTACTCTGGTTTCTCAGTCTGTTTCCTAGTGCCGGTTTGAAGTTCCTGCAGTTTTCACTGTAAAACCGAGTTGGAGCTAGTACCTCCCCATATATATGTATGGAGTGGAGTTTGCAACTGAAAAGAAACTTTGTGTTCCCAACAAGCTAGGTGAAGGACGGCTTTCACACACACTTATCTCTCAGAACTGAGCATGTGGAGAGACGTTCGTTCATCTAGCACAAAGGGAACGGGTTGCAGGAGAAACTTTTACTCTGGTTTCTCAGTCTGTTTCCTAGTGCCGGTTTGAAGTTCCTGCAGTTTTCACTGTAAAACCGAGTTGGAGCTAGTACCTCCCCATATATATGTATGGAGTGGAGTTTGCAAGTGAAAAGAAACTTTGTGTTCCCAACAAGCTAGGTGAAGGACGGCTTTCACACACACTTATCTCTCAGAACTGAGCATGTGGAGAGACGTTCGTTCATCTAGCACAAAGGGAACGGGTTGCAGGAGAAACTTTTACTCTGGTTTCTCAGTCTGTTTCCTAGTGCCGGTTTGAAGTTCCTGCAGTTTTCACTGTAAAACCGAGTTGGAGCTAGTACCTCCCCATATATATGTATGGAGTGGAGTTTGCAACTGAAAAGAAACTTTGTGTTCCCAACAAGCTAGGTGAAGGACGGCTTTCACACACACTTATCTCTCAGAACTGAGCATGTGGAGAGACGTTCGTTCATCTAGCACAAAGGGAACGGGTTGCAGGAGAAACTTTTACTCTGGTTTCTCAGTCTGTTTCCTAGTGCCGGTTTGAAGTTCCTGCAGTTTTCACTGTAAAACCGAGTTGGAGCTAGTACCTCCCCATATATATGTATGGAGTGGAGTTTGCAACTGAAAAGAAACTTTGTGTTCCCAACAAGCTAGGTGAAGGACGGCTTTCACACACACTTATCTCTCAGAACTGAGCATGTGGAGAGACGTTCGTTCATCTAGCACAAAGGGAACGGGTTGCAGGAGAAACTTTTACTCTGGTTTCTCAGTCTGTTTCCTAGTGCCGGTTTGAAGTTCCTGCAGTTTTCACTGTAAAACCGAGTTGGAGCTAGTACCTCCCCATATATATGTATGGAGTGGAGTTTGCAACTGAAAAGAAACTTTGTGTTCCCAACAAGCTAGGTGAAGGACGGCTTTCACACACACTTATCTCTCAGAACTGAGCATGTGGAGAGACGTTCGTTCATCTAGCACAAAGGGAACGGGTTGCAGGAGAAACTTTTACTCTGGTTTCTCAGTCTGTTTCCTAGTGCCGGTTTGAAGTTCCTGCAGTTTTCACTGTAAAACCGAGTTGGAGCTAGTACCTCCCCATATATATGTATGGAGTGGAGTTTGCAACTGAAAAGAAACTTTGTGTTCCCAACAAGCTAGGTGAAGGACGGCTTTCACACACACTTATCTCTCAGAACTGAGCATGTGGAGAGACGTTCGTTCATCTAGCACAAAGGGAACGGGTTGCAGGAGAAACTTTTACTCTGGTTTCTCAGTCTGTTTCCTAGTGCCGGTTTGAAGTTCCTGCAGTTTTCACTGTAAAACCGAGTTGGAGCTAGTACCTCCCCATATATATGTATGGAGTGGAGTTTGCAAGTGAAAAGAAACTTTGTGTTCCCAACAAGCTAGGTGAAGGACGGCTTTCACACACACTTATCTCTCAGAACTGAGCATGTGGAGAGACGTTCGTTCATCTAGCACAAAGGGAACGGGTTGCAGGAGAAACTTTTACTCTGGTTTCTCAGTCTGTTTCCTAGTGCCGGTTTGAAGTTCCTGCAGTTTTCACTGTAAAACCGAGTTGGAGCTAGTACCTCCCCATATATATGTATGGAGTGGAGTTTGCAACTGAAAAGAAACTTTGTGTTCCCAACAAGCTAGGTGAAGGACGGCTTTCACACACACTTATCTCTCAGAACTGAGCATGTGGAGAGACGTTCGTTCATCTAGCACAAAGGGAACGGGTTGCAGGAGAAACTTTTACTCTGGTTTCTCAGTCTGTTTCCTAGTGCCGGTTTGAAGTTCCTGCAGTTTTCACTGTAAAACCGAGTTGGAGCTAGTACCTCCCCATATATATGTATGGAGTGGAGTTTGCAACTGAAAAGAAACTTTGTGTTCCCAACAAGCTAGGTGAAGGACGGCTTTCACACACACTTATCTCTCAGAACTGAGCATGTGGAGAGACGTTCGTTCATCTAGCACAAAGGGAACGGGTTGCAGGAGAAACTTTTACTCTGGTTTCTCAGTCTGTTTCCTAGTGCCGGTTTGAAGTTCCTGCAGTTTTCACTGTAAAACCGAGTTGGAGCTAGTACCTCCCCATATATATGTATGGAGTGGAGTTTGCAACTGAAAAGAAACTTTGTGTTCCCAACAAGCTAGGTGAAGGACGGCTTTCACACACACTTATCTCTCAGAACTGAGCATGTGGAGAGACGTTCGTTCATCTAGCACAAAGGGAACGGGTTGCAGGAGAAACTTTTACTCTGGTTTCTCAGTCTGTTTCCTAGTGCCGGTTTGAAGTTCCTGCAGTTTTCACTGTAAAACCGAGTTGGAGCTAGTACCTCCCCATATATATGTATGGAGTGGAGTTTGCAAGTGAAAAGAAACTTTGTGTTCCCAACAAGCTAGGTGAAGGACGGCTTTCACACACACTTATCTCTCAGAACTGAGCATGTGGAGAGACGTTCGTTCATCTAGCACAAAGGGAACGGGTTGCAGGAGAAACTTTTACTCTGGTTTCTCAGTCTGTTTCCTAGTGCCGGTTTGAAGTTCCTGCAGTTTTCACTGTAAAACCGAGTTGGAGCTAGTACCTCCCCATATATATGTATGGAGTGGAGTTTGCAACTGAAAAGAAACTTTGTGTTCCCAACAAGCTAGGTGAAGGACGGCTTTCACACACACTTATCTCTCAGAACTGAGCATGTGGAGAGACGTTCGTTCATCTAGCACAAAGGGAACGGGTTGCAGGAGAAACTTTTACTCTGGTTTCTCAGTCTGTTTCCTAGTGCCGGTTTGAAGTTCCTGCAGTTTTCACTGTAAAACCGAGTTGGAGCTAGTACCTCCCCATATATATGTATGGAGTGGAGTTTGCAACTGAAAAGAAACTTTGTGTTCCCAACAAGCTAGGTGAAGGACGGCTTTCACACACACTTATCTCTCAGAACTGAGCATGTGGAGAGACGTTCGTTCATCTAGCACAAAGGGAACGGGTTGCAGGAGAAACTTTTACTCTGGTTTCTCAGTCTGTTTCCTAGTGCCGGTTTGAAGTTCCTGCAGTTTTCACTGTAAAACCGAGTTGGAGCTAGTACCTCCCCATATATATGTATGGAGTGGAGTTTGCAAGTGAAAAGAAACTTTGTGTTCCCAACAAGCTAGGTGAAGGACGGCTTTCACACACACTTATCTCTCAGAACTGAGCATGTGGAGAGACGTTCGTTCATCTAGCACAAAGGGAACGGGTTGCAGGAGAAACTTTTACTCTGGTTTCTCAGTCTGTTTCCTAGTGCCGGTTTGAAGTTCCTGCAGTTTTCACTGTAAAACCGAGTTGGAGCTAGTACCTCCCCATATATATGTATGGAGTGGAGTTTGCAACTGAAAAGAAACTTTGTGTTCCCAACAAGCTAGGTGAAGGACGGCTTTCACACACACTTATCTCTCAGAACTGAGCATGTGGAGAGACGTTCGTTCATCTAGCACAAAGGGAACGGGTTGCAGGAGAAACTTTTACTCTGGTTTCTCAGTCTGTTTCCTAGTGCCGGTTTGAAGTTCCTGCAGTTTTCACTGTAAAACCGAGTTGGAGCTAGTACCTCCCCATATATATGTATGGAGTGGAGTTTGCAAGTGAAAAGAAACTTTGTGTTCCCAACAAGCTAGGTGAAGGACGGCTTTCACACACACTTATCTCTCAGAACTGAGCATGTGGAGAGACGTTCGTTCATCTAGCACAAAGGGAACGGGTTGCAGGAGAAACTTTTACTCTGGTTTCTCAGTCTGTTTCCTAGTGCCGGTTTGAAGTTCCTGCAGTTTTCACTGTAAAACCGAGTTGGAGCTAGTACCTCCCCATATATATGTATGGAGTGGAGTTTGCAACTGAAAAGAAACTTTGTGTTCCCAACAAGCTAGGTGAAGGACGGCTTTCACACACACTTATCTCTCAGAACTGAGCATGTGGAGAGACGTTCGTTCATCTAGCACAAAGGGAACGGGTTGCAGGAGAAACTTTTACTCTGGTTTCTCAGTCTGTTTCCTAGTGCCGGTTTGAAGTTCCTGCAGTTTTCACTGTAAAACCGAGTTGGAGCTAGTACCTCCCCATATATATGTATGGAGTGGAGTTTGCAAGTGAAAAGAAACTTTGTGTTCCCAACAAGCTAGGTGAAGGACGGCTTTCACACACACTTATCTCTCAGAACTGAGCATGTGGAGAGACGTTCGTTCATCTAGCACAAAGGGAACGGGTTGCAGGAGAAACTTTTACTCTGGTTTCTCAGTCTGTTTCCTAGTGCCGGTTTGAAGTTCCTGCAGTTTTCACTGTAAAACCGAGTTGGAGCTAGTACCTCCCCATATATATGTATGGAGTGGAGTTTGCAACTGAAAAGAAACTTTGTGTTCCCAACAAGCTAGGTGAAGGACGGCTTTCACACACACTTATCTCTCAGAACTGAGCATGTGGAGAGACGTTCGTTCATCTAGCACAAAGGGAACGGGTTGCAGGAGAAACTTTTACTCTGGTTTCTCAGTCTGTTTCCTAGTGCCGGTTTGAAGTTCCTGCAGTTTTCACTGTAAAACCGAGTTGGAGCTAGTACCTCCCCATATATATGTATGGAGTGGAGTTTGCAACTGAAAAGAAACTTTGTGTTCCCAACAAGCTAGGTGAAGGACGGCTTTCACACACACTTATCTCTCAGAACTGAGCATGTGGAGAGACGTTCGTTCATCTAGCACAAAGGGAACGGGTTGCAGGAGAAACTTTTACTCTGGTTTCTCAGTCTGTTTCCTAGTGCCGGTTTGAAGTTCCTGCAGTTTTCACTGTAAAACCGAGTTGGAGCTAGTACCTCCCCATATATATGTATGGAGTGGAGTTTGCAAGTGAAAAGAAACTTTGTGTTCCCAACAAGCTAGGTGAAGGAGGGCTTTCACACACACTTATCTCTCAGAACTGAGCATGTGGAGAGACGTTCGTTCATCTAGCACAAAGGGAACGGGTTGCAGGAGAAACTTTTACTCTGGTTTCTCAGTCTGTTTCCTAGTGCCGGTTTGAAGTTCCTGCAGTTTTCACTGTAAAACCGAGTTGGAGCTAGTACCTCCCCATATATATGTATGGAGTGGAGTTTGCAACTGAAAAGAAACTTTGTGTTCCCAACAAGCTAGGTGAAGGACGGCTTTCACACACACTTATCTCTCAGAACTGAGCATGTGGAGAGACGTTCGTTCATCTAGCACAAAGGGAACGGGTTGCAGGAGAAACTTTTACTCTGGTTTCTCAGTCTGTTTCCTAGTGCCGGTTTGAAGTTCCTGCAGTTTTCACTGTAAAACCGAGTTGGAGCTAGTACCTCCCCATATATATGTATGGAGTGGAGTTTGCAACTGAAAAGAAACTTTGTGTTCCCAACAAGCTAGGTGAAGGACGGCTTTCACACACACTTATCTCTCAGAACTGAGCATGTGGAGAGACGTTCGTTCATCTAGCACAAAGGGAACGGGTTGCAGGAGAAACTTTTACTCTGGTTTCTCAGTCTGTTTCCTAGTGCCGGTTTGAAGTTCCTGCAGTTTTCACTGTAAAACCGAGTTGGAGCTAGTACCTCCCCATATATATGTATGGAGTGGAGTTTGCAAGTGAAAAGAAACTTTGTGTTCCCAACAAGCTAGGTGAAGGACGGCTTTCACACACACTTATCTCTCAGAACTGAGCATGTGGAGAGACGTTCGTTCATCTAGCACAAAGGGAACGGGTTGCAGGAGAAACTTTTACTCTGGTTTCTCAGTCTGTTTCCTAGTGCCGGTTTGAAGTTCCTGCAGTTTTCACTGTAAAACCGAGTTGGAGCTAGTACCTCCCCATATATATGTATGGAGTGGAGTTTGCAACTGAAAAGAAACTTTGTGTTCCCAACAAGCTAGGTGAAGGACGGCTTTCACACACACTTATCTCTCAGAACTGAGCATGTGGAGAGACGTTCGTTCATCTAGCACAAAGGGAACGGGTTGCAGGAGAAACTTTTACTCTGGTTTCTCAGTCTGTTTCCTAGTGCCGGTTTGAAGTTCCTGCAGTTTTCACTGTAAAACCGAGTTGGAGCTAGTACCTCCCCATATATATGTATGGAGTGGAGTTTGCAAGTGAAAAGAAACTTTGTGTTCCCAACAAGCTAGGTGAAGGACGGCTTTCACACACACTTATCTCTCAGAACTGAGCATGTGGAGAGACGTTCGTTCATCTAGCACAAAGGGAACGGGTTGCAGGAGAAACTTTTACTCTGGTTTCTCAGTCTGTTTCCTAGTGCCGGTTTGAAGTTCCTGCAGTTTTCACTGTAAAACCGAGTTGGAGCTAGTACCTCCCCATATATATGTATGGAGTGGAGTTTGCAATTGAAAAGAAACTTTGTGTTCCCAACAAGCTAGGTGAAGGACGGCTTTCACACACACTTATCTCTCAGAACTGAGCATGTGGAGAGACGTTCGTTCATCTAGCACAAAGGGAACGGGTTGCAGGAGAAACTTTTACTCTGGTTTCTCAGTCTGTTTCCTAGTGCCGGTTTGAAGTTCCTGCAGTTTTCACTGTAAAACCGAGTTGGAGCTAGTACCTCCCCATATATATGTATGGAGTGGAGTTTGCAAGTGAAAAGAAACTTTGTGTTCCCAACAAGCTAGGTGAAGGACGGCTTTCACACACACTTATCTCTCAGAACTGAGCATGTGGAGAGACGTTCGTTCATCTAGCACAAAGGGAACGGGTTGCAGGAGAAACTTTTACTCTGGTTTCTCAGTCTGTTTCCTAGTGCCGGTTTGAAGTTCCTGCAGTTTTCACTGTAAAACCGAGTTGGAGCTAGTACCTCCCCATATATATGTATGGAGTGGAGTTTGCAAGTGAAAAGAAACTTTGTGTTCCCAACAAGCTAGGTGAAGGACGGCTTTCACACACACTTATCTCTCAGAACTGAGCATGTGGAGAGACGTTCGTTCATCTAGCACAAAGGGAACGGGTTGCAGGAGAAACTTTTACTCTGGTTTCTCAGTCTGTTTCCTAGTGCCGGTTTGAAGTTCCTGCAGTTTTCACTGTAAAACCGAGTTGGAGCTAGTACCTCCCCATATATATGTATGGAGTGGAGTTTGCAAGTGAAAAGAAACTTTGTGTTCCCAACAAGCTAGGTGAAGGACGGCTTTCACACACACTTATCTCTCAGAACTGAGCATGTGGAGAGACGTTCGTTCATCTAGCACAAAGGGAACGGGTTGCAGGAGAAACTTTTACTCTGGTTTCTCAGTCTGTTTCCTAGTGCCGGTTTGAAGTTCCTGCAGTTTTCACTGTAAAACCGAGTTGGAGCTAGTACCTCCCCATATATATGTATGGAGTGGAGTTTGCAACTGAAAAGAAACTTTGTGTTCCCAACAAGCTAGGTGAAGGACGGCTTTCACACACACTTATCTCTCAGAACTGAGCATGTGGAGAGACGTTCGTTCATCTAGCACAAAGGGAACGGGTTGCAGGAGAAACTTTTACTCTGGTTTCTCAGTCTGTTTCCTAGTGCCGGTTTGAAGTTCCTGCAGTTTTCACTGTAAAACCGAGTTGGAGCTAGTACCTCCCCATATATATGTATGGAGTGGAGTTTGCAACTGAAAAGAAACTTTGTGTTCCCAACAAGCTAGGTGAAGGACGGCTTTCACACACACTTATCTCTCAGAACTGAGCATGTGGAGAGACGTTCGTTCATCTAGCACAAAGGGAACGGGTTGCAGGAGAAACTTTTACTCTGGTTTCTCAGTCTGTTTCCTAGTGCCGGTTTGAAGTTCCTGCAGTTTTCACTGTAAAACCGAGTTGGAGCTAGTACCTCCCCATATATATGTATGGAGTGGAGTTTGCAAGTGAAAAGAAACTTTGTGTTCCCAACAAGCTAGGTGAAGGACGGCTTTCACACACACTTATCTCTCAGAACTGAGCATGTGGAGAGACGTTCGTTCATCTAGCACAAAGGGAACGGGTTGCAGGAGAAACTTTTACTCTGGTTTCTCAGTCTGTTTCCTAGTGCCGGTTTGAAGTTCCTGCAGTTTTCACTGTAAAACCGAGTTGGAGCTAGTACCTCCCCATATATATGTATGGAGTGGAGTTTGCAACTGAAAAGAAACTTTGTGTTCCCAACAAGCTAGGTGAAGGACGGCTTTCACACACACTTATCTCTCAGAACTGAGCATGTGGAGAGACGTTCGTTCATCTAGCACAAAGGGAACGGGTTGCAGGAGAAACTTTTACTCTGGTTTCTCAGTCTGTTTCCTAGTGCCGGTTTGAAGTTCCTGCAGTTTTCACTGTAAAACCGAGTTGGAGCTAGTACCTCCCCATATATATGTATGGAGTGGAGTTTGCAACTGAAAAGAAACTTTGTGTTCCCAACAAGCTAGGTGAAGGACGGCTTTCACACACACTTATCTCTCAGAACTGAGCATGTGGAGAGACGTTCGTTCATCTAGCACAAAGGGAACGGGTTGCAGGAGAAACTTTTACTCTGGTTTCTCAGTCTGTTTCCTAGTGCCGGTTTGAAGTTCCTGCAGTTTTCACTGTAAAACCGAGTTGGAGCTAGTACCTCCCCATATATATGTATGGAGTGGAGTTTGCAACTGAAAAGAAACTTTGTGTTCCCAACAAGCTAGGTGAAGGACGGCTTTCACACACACTTATCTCTCAGAACTGAGCATGTGGAGAGACGTTCGTTCATCTAGCACAAAGGGAACGGGTTGCAGGAGAAACTTTTACTCTGGTTTCTCAGTCTGTTTCCTAGTGCCGGTTTGAAGTTCCTGCAGTTTTCACTGTAAAACCGAGTTGGAGCTAGTACCTCCCCATATATATGTATGGAGTGGAGTTTGCAAGTGAAAAGAAACTTTGTGTTCCCAACAAGCTAGGTGAAGGACGGCTTTCACACACACTTATCTCTCAGAACTGAGCATGTGGAGAGACGTTCGTTCATCTAGCACAAAGGGAACGGGTTGCAGGAGAAACTTTTACTCTGGTTTCTCAGTCTGTTTCCTAGTGCCGGTTTGAAGTTCCTGCAGTTTTCACTGTAAAACCGAGTTGGAGCTAGTACCTCCCCATATATATGTATGGAGTGGAGTTTGCAACTGAAAAGAAACTTTGTGTTCCCAACAAGCTAGGTGAAGGACGGCTTTCACACACACTTATCTCTCAGAACTGAGCATGTGGAGAGACGTTCGTTCATCTAGCACAAAGGGAACGGGTTGCAGGAGAAACTTTTACTCTGGTTTCTCAGTCTGTTTCCTAGTGCCGGTTTGAAGTTCCTGCAGTTTTCACTGTAAAACCGAGTTGGAGCTAGTACCTCCCCATATATATGTATGGAGTGGAGTTTGCAACTGAAAAGAAACTTTGTGTTCCCAACAAGCTAGGTGAAGGACGGCTTTCACACACACTTATCTCTCAGAACTGAGCATGTGGAGAGACGTTCGTTCATCTAGCACAAAGGGAACGGGTTGCAGGAGAAACTTTTACTCTGGTTTCTCAGTCTGTTTCCTAGTGCCGGTTTGAAGTTCCTGCAGTTTTCACTGTAAAACCGAGTTGGAGCTAGTACCTCCCCATATATATGTATGGAGTGGAGTTTGCAACTGAAAAGAAACTTTGTGTTCCCAACAAGCTAGGTGAAGGACGGCTTTCACACACACTTATCTCTCAGAACTGAGCATGTGGAGAGACGTTCGTTCATCTAGCACAAAGGGAACGGGTTGCAGGAGAAACTTTTACTCTGGTTTCTCAGTCTGTTTCCTAGTGCCGGTTTGAAGTTCCTGCAGTTTTCACTGTAAAACCGAGTTGGAGCTAGTACCTCCCCATATATATGTATGGAGTGGAGTTTGCAACTGAAAAGAAACTTTGTGTTCCCAACAAGCTAGGTGAAGGACGGCTTTCACACACACTTATCTCTCAGAACTGAGCATGTGGAGAGACGTTCGTTCATCTAGCACAAAGGGAACGGGTTGCAGGAGAAACTTTTACTCTGGTTTCTCAGTCTGTTTCCTAGTGCCGGTTTGAAGTTCCTGCAGTTTTCACTGTAAAACCGAGTTGGAGCTAGTACCTCCCCATATATATGTATGGAGTGGAGTTTGCAAGTGAAAAGAAACTTTGTGTTCCCAACAAGCTAGGTGAAGGACGGCTTTCACACACACTTATCTCTCAGAACTGAGCATGTGGAGAGACGTTCGTTCATCTAGCACAAAGGGAACGGGTTGCAGGAGAAACTTTTACTCTGGTTTCTCAGTCTGTTTCCTAGTGCCGGTTTGAAGTTCCTGCAGTTTTCACTGTAAAACCGAGTTGGAGCTAGTACCTCCCCATATATATGTATGGAGTGGAGTTTGCAACTGAAAAGAAACTTTGTGTTCCCAACAAGCTAGGTGAAGGACGGCTTTCACACACACTTATCTCTCAGAACTGAGCATGTGGAGAGACGTTCGTTCATCTAGCACAAAGGGAACGGGTTGCAGGAGAAACTTTTACTCTGGTTTCTCAGTCTGTTTCCTAGTGCCGGTTTGAAGTTCCTGCAGTTTTCACTGTAAAACCGAGTTGGAGCTAGTACCTCCCCATATATATGTATGGAGTGGAGTTTGCAACTGAAAAGAAACTTTGTGTTCCCAACAAGCTAGGTGAAGGACGGCTTTCACACACACTTATCTCTCAGAACTGAGCATGTGGAGAGACGTTCGTTCATCTAGCACAAAGGGAACGGGTTGCAGGAGAAACTTTTACTCTGGTTTCTCAGTCTGTTTCCTAGTGCCGGTTTGAAGTTCCTGCAGTTTTCACTGTAAAACCGAGTTGGAGCTAGTACCTCCCCATATATATGTATGGAGTGGAGTTTGCAAGTGAAAAGAAACTTTGTGTTCCCAACAAGCTAGGTGAAGGACGGCTTTCACACACACTTATCTCTCAGAACTGAGCATGTGGAGAGACGTTCGTTCATCTAGCACAAAGGGAACGGGTTGCAGGAGAAACTTTTACTCTGGTTTCTCAGTCTGTTTCCTAGTGCCGGTTTGAAGTTCCTGCAGTTTTCACTGTAAAACCGAGTTGGAGCTAGTACCTCCCCATATATATGTATGGAGTGGAGTTTGCAAGTGAAAAGAAACTTTGTGTTCCCAACAAGCTAGGTGAAGGACGGCTTTCACACACACTTATCTCTCAGAACTGAGCATGTGGAGAGACGTTCGTTCATCTAGCACAAAGGGAACGGGTTGCAGGAGAAACTTTTACTCTGGTTTCTCAGTCTGTTTCCTAGTGCCGGTTTGAAGTTCCTGCAGTTTTCACTGTAAAACCGAGTTGGAGCTAGTACCTCCCCATATATATGTATGGAGTGGAGTTTGCAACTGAAAAGAAACTTTGTGTTCCCAACAAGCTAGGTGAAGGACGGCTTTCACACACACTTATCTCTCAGAACTGAGCATGTGGAGAGACGTTCGTTCATCTAGCACAAAGGGAACGGGTTGCAGGAGAAACTTTTACTCTGGTTTCTCAGTCTGTTTCCTAGTGCCGGTTTGAAGTTCCTGCAGTTTTCACTGTAAAACCGAGTTGGAGCTAGTACCTCCCCATATATATGTATGGAGTGGAGTTTGCAAGTGAAAAGAAACTTTGTGTTCCCAACAAGCTAGGTGAAGGACGGCTTTCACACACACTTATCTCTCAGAACTGAGCATGTGGAGAGACGTTCGTTCATCTAGCACAAAGGGAACGGGTTGCAGGAGAAACTTTTACTCTGGTTTCTCAGTCTGTTTCCTAGTGCCGGTTTGAAGTTCCTGCAGTTTTCACTGTAAAACCGAGTTGGAGCTAGTACCTCCCCATATATATGTATGGAGTGGAGTTTGCAAGTGAAAAGAAACTTTGTGTTCCCAACAAGCTAGGTGAAGGACGGCTTTCACACACACTTATCTCTCAGAACTGAGCATGTGGAGAGACGTTCGTTCATCTAGCACAAAGGGAACGGGTTGCAGGAGAAACTTTTACTCTGGTTTCTCAGTCTGTTTCCTAGTGCCGGTTTGAAGTTCCTGCAGTTTTCACTGTAAAACCGAGTTGGAGCTAGTACCTCCCCATATATATGTATGGAGTGGAGTTTGCAAGTGAAAAGAAACTTTGTGTTCCCAACAAGCTAGGTGAAGGACGGCTTTCACACACACTTATCTCTCAGAACTGAGCATGTGGAGAGACGTTCGTTCATCTAGCACAAAGGGAACGGGTTGCAGGAGAAACTTTTACTCTGGTTTCTCAGTCTGTTTCCTAGTGCCGGTTTGAAGTTCCTGCAGTTTTCACTGTAAAACCGAGTTGGAGCTAGTACCTCCCCATATATATGTATGGAGTGGAGTTTGCAACTGAAAAGAAACTTTGTGTTCCCAACAAGCTAGGTGAAGGACGGCTTTCACACACACTTATCTCTCAGAACTGAGCATGTGGAGAGACGTTCGTTCATCTAGCACAAAGGGAACGGGTTGCAGGAGAAACTTTTACTCTGGTTTCTCAGTCTGTTTCCTAGTGCCGGTTTGAAGTTCCTGCAGTTTTCACTGTAAAACCGAGTTGGAGCTAGTACCTCCCCATATATATGTATGGAGTGGAGTTTGCAACTGAAAAGAAACTTTGTGTTCCCAACAAGCTAGGTGAAGGACGGCTTTCACACACACTTATCTCTCAGAACTGAGCATGTGGAGAGACGTTCGTTCATCTAGCACAAAGGGAACGGGTTGCAGGAGAAACTTTTACTCTGGTTTCTCAGTCTGTTTCCTAGTGCCGGTTTGAAGTTCCTGCAGTTTTCACTGTAAAACCGAGTTGGAGCTAGTACCTCCCCATATATATGTATGGAGTGGAGTTTGCAAGTGAAAAGAAACTTTGTGTTCCCAACAAGCTAGGTGAAGGACGGCTTTCACACACACTTATCTCTCAGAACTGAGCATGTGGAGAGACGTTCGTTCATCTAGCACAAAGGGAACGGGTTGCAGGAGAAACTTTTACTCTGGTTTCTCAGTCTGTTTCCTAGTGCCGGTTTGAAGTTCCTGCAGTTTTCACTGTAAAACCGAGTTGGAGCTAGTACCTCCCCATATATATGTATGGAGTGGAGTTTGCAAGTGAAAAGAAACTTTGTGTTCCCAACAAGCTAGGTGAAGGACGGCTTTCACACACACTTATCTCTCAGAACTGAGCATGTGGAGAGACGTTCGTTCATCTAGCACAAAGGGAACGGGTTGCAGGAGAAACTTTTACTCTGGTTTCTCAGTCTGTTTCCTAGTGCCGGTTTGAAGTTCCTGCAGTTTTCACTGTAAAACCGAGTTGGAGCTAGTACCTCCCCATATATATGTATGGAGTGGAGTTTGCAACTGAAAAGAAACTTTGTGTTCCCAACAAGCTAGGTGAAGGACGGCTTTCACACACACTTATCTCTCAGAACTGAGCATGTGGAGAGACGTTCGTTCATCTAGCACAAAGGGAACGGGTTGCAGGAGAAACTTTTACTCTGGTTTCTCAGTCTGTTTCCTAGTGCCGGTTTGAAGTTCCTGCAGTTTTCACTGTAAAACCGAGTTGGAGCTAGTACCTCCCCATATATATGTATGGAGTGGAGTTTGCAAGTGAAAAGAAACTTTGTGTTCCCAACAAGCTAGGTGAAGGACGGCTTTCACACACACTTATCTCTCAGAACTGAGCATGTGGAGAGACGTTCGTTCATCTAGCACAAAGGGAACGGGTTGCAGGAGAAACTTTTACTCTGGTTTCTCAGTCTGTTTCCTAGTGCCGGTTTGAAGTTCCTGCAGTTTTCACTGTAAAACCGAGTTGGAGCTAGTACCTCCCCATATATATGTATGGAGTGGAGTTTGCAAGTGAAAAGAAACTTTGTGTTCCCAACAAGCTAGGTGAAGGACGGCTTTCACACACACTTATCTCTCAGAACTGAGCATGTGGAGAGACGTTCGTTCATCTAGCACAAAGGGAACGGGTTGCAGGAGAAACTTTTACTCTGGTTTCTCAGTCTGTTTCCTAGTGCCGGTTTGAAGTTCCTGCAGTTTTCACTGTAAAACCGAGTTGGAGCTAGTACCTCCCCATATATATGTATGGAGTGGAGTTTGCAAGTGAAAAGAAACTTTGTGTTCCCAACAAGCTAGGTGAAGGACGGCTTTCACACACACTTATCTCTCAGAACTGAGCATGTGGAGAGACGTTCGTTCATCTAGCACAAAGGGAACGGGTTGCAGGAGAAACTTTTACTCTGGTTTCTCAGTCTGTTTCCTAGTGCCGGTTTGAAGTTCCTGCAGTTTTCACTGTAAAACCGAGTTGGAGCTAGTACCTCCCCATATATATGTATGGAGTGGAGTTTGCAAGTGAAAAGAAACTTTGTGTTCCCAACAAGCTAGGTGAAGGACGGCTTTCACACACACTTATCTCTCAGAACTGAGCATGTGGAGAGACGTTCGTTCATCTAGCACAAAGGGAACGGGTTGCAGGAGAAACTTTTACTCTGGTTTCTCAGTCTGTTTCCTAGTGCCGGTTTGAAGTTCCTGCAGTTTTCACTGTAAAACCGAGTTGGAGCTAGTACCTCCCCATATATATGTATGGAGTGGAGTTTGCAATGAAAAGAAACTTTGTGTTCCCAACAAGCTAGGTGAAGGACGGCTTTCACACACACTTATCTCTCAGAACTGAGCATGTGGAGAGACGTTCGTTCATCTAGCACAAAGGGAACGGGTTGCAGGAGAAACTTTTACTCTGGTTTCTCAGTCTGTTTCCTAGTGCCGGTTTGAAGTTCCTGCAGTTTTCACTGTAAAACCGAGTTGGAGCTAGTACCTCCCCATATATATGTATGGAGTGGAGTTTGCAAGTGAAAAGAAACTTTGTGTTCCCAACAAGCTAGGTGAAGGACGGCTTTCACACACACTTATCTCTCAGAACTGAGCATGTGGAGAGACGTTCGTTCATCTAGCACAAAGGGAACGGGTTGCAGGAGAAACTTTTACTCTGGTTTCTCAGTCTGTTTCCTAGTGCCGGTTTGAAGTTCCTGCAGTTTTCACTGTAAAACCGAGTTGGAGCTAGTACCTCCCCATATATATGTATGGAGTGGAGTTTGCAAGTGAAAAGAAACTTTGTGTTCCCAACAAGCTAGGTGAAGGACGGCTTTCACACACACTTATCTCTCAGAACTGAGCATGTGGAGAGACGTTCGTTCATCTAGCACAAAGGGAACGGGTTGCAGGAGAAACTTTTACTCTGGTTTCTCAGTCTGTTTCCTAGTGCCGGTTTGAAGTTCCTGCAGTTTTCACTGTAAAACCGAGTTGGAGCTAGTACCTCCCCATATATATGTATGGAGTGGAGTTTGCAACTGAAAAGAAACTTTGTGTTCCCAACAAGCTAGGTGAAGGACGGCTTTCACACACACTTATCTCTCAGAACTGAGCATGTGGAGAGACGTTCGTTCATCTAGCACAAAGGGAACGGGTTGCAGGAGAAACTTTTACTCTGGTTTCTCAGTCTGTTTCCTAGTGCCGGTTTGAAGTTCCTGCAGTTTTCACTGTAAAACCGAGTTGGAGCTAGTACCTCCCCATATATATGTATGGAGTGGAGTTTGCAACTGAAAAGAAACTTTGTGTTCCCAACAAGCTAGGTGAAGGACGGCTTTCACACACACTTATCTCTCAGAACTGAGCATGTGGAGAGACGTTCGTTCATCTAGCACAAAGGGAACGGGTTGCAGGAGAAACTTTTACTCTGGTTTCTCAGTCTGTTTCCTAGTGCCGGTTTGAAGTTCCTGCAGTTTTCACTGTAAAACCGAGTTGGAGCTAGTACCTCCCCATATATATGTATGGAGTGGAGTTTGCAAGTGAAAAGAAACTTTGTGTTCCCAACAAGCTAGGTGAAGGACGGCTTTCACACACACTTATCTCTCAGAACTGAGCATGTGGAGAGACGTTCGTTCATCTAGCACAAAGGGAACGGGTTGCAGGAGAAACTTTTACTCTGGTTTCTCAGTCTGTTTCCTAGTGCCGGTTTGAAGTTCCTGCAGTTTTCACTGTAAACCGAGTTGGAGCTAGTACCTCCCCATATATATGTATGGAGTGGAGTTTGCAACTGAAAAGAAACTTTGTGTTCCCAACAAGCTAGGTGAAGGACGGCTTTCACACACACTTATCTCTCAGAACTGAGCATGTGGAGAGACGTTCGTTCATCTAGCACAAAGGAACGGGTTGCAGGAGAAACTTTTACTCTGGTTTCTCAGTCTGTTTCCTAGTGCCGGTTTGAAGTTCCTGCAGTTTTCACTGTAAAACCGAGTTGGAGCTAGTACCTCCCCATATATATGTATGGAGTGGAGTTTTGCAACTGAAAAGAAACTTTGTGTTCCCAACAAGCTAGGTGAAGGACGGCTTTCACACACACTTATCTCTCAGAACTGAGCATGTGGAGAGACGTTCGTTCATCTAGCACAAAGGGAACGGGTTGCAGGAGAAACTTTTACTCTGGTTTCTCAGTCTGTTTCCTAGTGCCGGTTTGAAGTTCCTGCAGTTTTCACTGTAAAACCGAGTTGGAGCTAGTACCTCCCCATATATATGTATGGAGTGGAGTTTGCAACTGAAAAGAAACTTTGTGTTCCCAACAAGCTAGGTGAAGGACGGCTTTCACACACACTTATCTCTCAGAACTGAGCATGTGGAGAGACGTTCGTTCATCTAGCACAAAGGGAACGGGTTGCAGGAGAAACTTTTACTCTGGTTTCTCAGTCTGTTTCCTAGTGCCGGTTTGAAGTTCCTGCAGTTTTCACTGTAAACCGAGTTGGAGCTAGTACCTCCCCATATATATGTATGGAGTGGAGTTTGCAACTGAAAAGAAACTTTGTGTTCCCAACAAGCTAGGTGAAGGACGGCTTTCACACACACTTATCTCTCAGAACTGAGCATGTGGAGAGACGTTCGTTCATCTAGCACAAAGGGAACGGGTTGCAGGAGAAACTTTTACTCTGGTTTCTCAGTCTGTTTCCTAGTGCCGGTTTGAAGTTCCTGCAGTTTTCACTGTAAAACCGAGTTGGAGCTAGTACCTCCCCATATATATGTATGGAGTGGAGTTTGCAACTGAAAAGAAACTTTGTGTTCCCAACAAGCTAGGTGAAGGACGGCTTTCACACACACTTATCTCTCAGAACTGAGCATGTGGAGAGACGTTCGTTCATCTAGCACAAAGGGAACGGGTTGCAGGAGAAACTTTTACTCTGGTTTCTCAGTCTGTTTCCTTAGTGCCGGTTTGAAGTTCCTGCAGTTTTCACTGTAAACCGAGTTGGAGCTAGTACCTCCCCATATATATGTATGGAGTGGAGTTTGCAACTGAAAAGAAACTTTGTGTTCCCAACAAGCTAGGTGAAGGACGGCTTTCACACACACTTATCTCTCAGAACTGAGCATGTGGAGAGACGTTCGTTCATCTAGCACAAATGGAACGGGTTGCAGGAGAAACTTTACTCGGATTCTCAGTCTTTTTCCTAAGTGCCGGTTTGAAGTTCCTGCAGTTTTCACTGTAAAACCGAGTTGGAGCTAGTACCTCCCCATATATATGTATGGAGTGGAGTTTGCAACTGAAAGAATCTTTGTGTTCCCAACAAGCTAGGTGAAGGACGGCTTCACACACACTTATCTCTCAGAACTGAGCATGTGGAGAGACGTTCGTTCATCTAGCACAAAGGAACGGGTTTGCAGGAGAAACTTTTACTCTGGTTTCTCAGTCTGTTTCCTGTTGCCGGTTTGAAGTTCCTGCAGGTTTCCACTGTAAACCGAGTTGGAGCTAGTACCTCCCCATATTATATTTATGGAGTGGAGTTGCAACTGAAAGAAACTTTGTGTTCCCAACAAGCTAGGTGAAGGACGGCTTTCACACACACTTATCTCTCAGAACTGAGCATGTGGAGAGACGTTCGTTCATCTCGCACAAAGTGGAACGGGTTGCAGGAGAAACTTTTACTCTGGTTTCTCAGTCTGTTTTCCTAGTGCCGGTTTGAAGTTCCTGCAGTTTTCACTGTAAAAACCGAGTTGGAGCTAGTAGTACCTCCCCATATATATGTATGGAGTGGAGTTTGCAACTGAAAAGAAACTTTGTGTTCCCAACAAGCTATCGTGAAGGACGGCTTCACACACACTTATATCTCAGAACTGAGCATGTGGAGAGACGTTCGTTCATCTAGCAACAAGGGAACGGGTTGCAGGAGAAATTTTTACTCTGTTTCTCAGTTTTTTCCAAGTGCCGGTTT
>NW_022588158.1:0-21447 GCF_009834535.1 Camelus ferus | reverse complement strand
TGTATTTCCTGCAGTTTTCACTGTAAACCGAGTTGGAGGCTAGTACCTTCCCATATATATGTATGGAGTGGAGTTGTGAAACTGAAAAGAAACTTTGTGTTCCCAACAAGCTAGTTGAAGGACGGCTTTCACACACACTTATCTCTCAGAACTGAGCATGTGGGAGAGACGTTCGTTCATCTAGCACAAAGGGAACGGGTTTGCAGGAGAAACTTTACTCTGGTTTCTCAGTCTGTTTCCTAGTGCCGGATTGAGTTCCTGCAGTTTTCACTGTAAAACCGAGTTGGAGCTAGTACCTTCCCATATATATGTATGGAGTGGAGTTTGCAACTGAAAAGAAACTTGTGTTCCCAACAAGCTAGTTGAAGGACGGCTTTCACCACATACTTATCTCTCAGAACTGAGCATGTGGAGAGACGTTCGTTCATCTAGCACAAAGGGAACGGGTTGCAGGAGAAACTTTTACTCTGGTTTCTCAGTCTGTTTCCTAGTGCCGGTTGAGTTCCTGCAGTTTTCACTGTAAAAACCGAGTTGGAGCTAGGTACCTTCCCATATATATGTATGGAGTGGAGTTGGCAAACTGAAAAGAAACTTGTGTTCCCAACAAGCTAGTTGAAGGACGGCTTTCACACACACTTATCTCTCAGAAACTGAGCATGTGGAGAGACGTTCGTTCATCTAGCACAAAGGGAACGGGTTGCAGGAGAAACTTTTACTCTGGTTTCTCAGTCTGTTTCCTAGTGCCGGTTGAAGTTCCTGCAGTTTTCACTGTAAAACCGAGTTGGAGCTAGTACCTCCCATATATATGTATGGAGTGGAGTTTGCAACTGAAAAGAAACTTTGTGTTCCCAACAAGCTAGGTGAAGGACGGCTTTCACACACACTTATCTCTCAGAACTGAGCATGTGGAGAGACGTTCGTTCATCTAGCACAAAGGGAACGGGTTGCAGGAGAAACTTTACTCTGGTTTCTCAGTCTGTTTCCTAGTGCCGGATTGAAGTTCCTGCAGTTTTCACTGTAAAACCGAGTTGGAGCTAGTACCTCCCATATATATGTATGGAGTGGAGTTTGCAACTGAAAAGAAACTTTGTGTTCCCAACAAGCTAGGTGAAGGACGGCTTTCACACACACTTATCTCTCAGAACTGAGCATGTGGAGAGACGTTCGTTCATCTAGCACAAAGGGAACGGGTTGCAGGAGAAACTTTTACTCTGGTTTCTCAGTCTGTTTCCTAGTGCCGGTTGAAGTTCCTGCAGTTTTCACTGTAAAACCGAGTTGGAGCTAGTACCTCCCATATATATGTATGGAGTGGAGTTTGCAACTGAAAAGAAACTTGTGTTCCCAACAAGCTAGGTGAAGGACGGCTTTCACACACACTTATCTCTCAGAACTGAGCATGTGGAGAGACGTTCGTTCATCTAGCACAAAGGGAACGGGTTGCAGGAGAAACTTTTACTCTGGTTTCTCAGTCTGTTTCCTAGTGCCGGATTTGAAGTTCCTGCAGTTTTCACTGTAAAACCGAGTTGGAGCTAGTACCTCCCATATATATGTATGGAGTGGAGTTTGCAACTGAAAAGAAACTTTGTGTTCCCAACAAGCTAGTTGAAGGACGGCTTTCACACACACTTATCTCTCAGAACTGAGCATGTGGAGAGACGTTCGTTCATCTAGCACAAAGGGAACGGGTTGCAGGAGAAACTTTTACTCTGGTTTCTCAGTCTGTTTCCTAGTGCCGGTTTGAAGTTCCTGCAGTTTTCACTGTAAAACCGAGTTGGAGCTAGTACCTCCCCATATATATGTATGGAGTGGAGTTGCAACTGAAAAGAAACTTTGTGTTCCCAACAAGCTAGTTGAAGGACGGCTTTCACACACACTTATCTCTCAGAACTGAGCATGTGGAGAGACGTTCGTTCATCTAGCTCAAAGGGAACGGGTTGCAGGAGAAACTTTTACTCTGGTTTCTCAGTCTGTTTCCTAGTGCCGGTTTGAAGTTCCTGCAGTTTTCACTGTAAAACCGAGTTGGAGCTAGTACCTTCCCATATATATGTATGGAGTGGAGTTGGCAACTGAAAAGAAACTTTGTGTTCCCAACAAGCTAGTTGAAGGACGGCTTTCACACACACTTATCTCTCAGAACTGAGCATGTGGAGAGACGTTCGTTCATCTCGCACAAAGGGAACGGGTTGCAGGAGAAACTTTTACTCTGGTTTCTCAGTCTGTTTCCTAGTGCCGGATTGAAGTTCCTGCAGTTTTCACTGTAAAACCGAGTTGGAGCTAGTACCATCCCATATATATGTATGGAGTGGAGTTTGCAACTGAAAAGAAACTTTGTGTTCCAACAAGCTAGTTGAAGGACGGCTTTCACACACACTTATCTCTCAGAACTGAGCATGTGGAGAGACGTTCGTTCATCTAGCACAAAGGGAACGGGTTGCAGGAGAAACTTTTACTCTGGTTTCTCAGTCTGTTTCCTAGTGCCGGTTTGAAGTTCCTGCAGTTTTCACTGTAAAACCGAGTTGGAGCTAGTACCTTCCCATATATATGTATGGAGTGGAGTTTGCAACTGAAAAGAAACTTTGTGTTCCCAACAAGCTAGGTGAAGGACGGCTTTCACACACACTTATCTCTCAGAACTGAGCATGTGGAGAGACGTTCGTTCATCTAGCACAAAGGGAACGGGTTGCAGGAGAAACTTTTACTCTGGTTTCTCAGTCTGTTTCCTAGTGCCGGTTTGAAGTTCCTGCAGTTTTCACTGTAAAACCGAGTTGGAGCTAGTACCTTCCCATATATATGTATGGAGTGGAGTTTGCAACTGAAAAGAAACTTTGTGTTCCCAACAAGCTAGGTGAAGGACGGCTTTCACACACACTTATCTCTCAGAACTGAGCATGTGGAGAGACGTTCGTTCATCTAGCACAAAGGGAACGGGTTGCAGGAGAAACTTTTACTCTGGTTTCTCAGTCTGTTTCCTAGTGCCGGATTGAAGTTCCTGCAGTTTTCACTGTAAAACCGAGTTGGAGCTAGTACCTTCCCATATATATGTATGGAGTGGAGTTTGCAACTGAAAAGAAACTTTGTGTTCCCAACAAGCTAGGTGAAGGACGGCTTTCACACACACTTATCTCTCAGAACTGAGCATGTGGAGAGACGTTCGTTCATCTAGCACAAAGGGAACGGGTTGCAGGAGAAACTTTTACTCTGGTTTCTCAGTCTGTTTCCTAGTGCCGGATTGAAGTTCCTGCAGTTTTCACTGTAAAACCGAGTTGGAGCTAGTACCTCCCATATATATGTATGGAGTGGAGTTTGCAACTGAAAAGAAACTTTGTGTTCCCAACAAGCTAGGTGAAGGACGGCTTTCACACACACTTATCTCTCAGAACTGAGCATGTGGAGAGACGTTCGTTCATCTAGCACAAAGGGAACGGGTTGCAGGAGAAACTTTTACTCTGGTTTCTCAGTCTGTTTCCTAGTGCCGGTTTGAAGTTCCTGCAGTTTTCACTGTAAAACCGAGTTGGAGCTAGTACCTTCCCATATATATGTATGGAGTGGAGTTTGCAACTGAAAAGAAACTTTGTGTTCCCAACAAGCTAGGTGAAGGACGGCTTTCACACACACTTATCTCTCAGAACTGAGCATGTGGAGAGACGTTCGTTCATCTAGCACAAAGGGAACGGGTTGCAGGAGAAACTTTTACTCTGGTTTCTCAGTCTGTTTCCTAGTGCCGGTTTGAAGTTCCTGCAGTTTTCACTGTAAAACCGAGTTGGAGCTAGTACCTTCCCATATATATGTATGGAGTGGAGTTTGCAACTGAAAAGAAACTTTGTGTTCCCAACAAGCTAGGTGAAGGACGGCTTTCACACACACTTATCTCTCAGAACTGAGCATGTGGAGAGACGTTCGTTCATCTAGCACAAAGGGAACGGGTTGCAGGAGAAACTTTTACTCTGGTTTCTCAGTCTGTTTCCTAGTGCCGGTTTGAAGTTCCTGCAGTTTTCACTGTAAAACCGAGTTGGAGCTAGTACCTCCCCATATATATGTATGGAGTGGAGTTTGCAACTGAAAAGAAACTTTGTGTTCCCAACAAGCTAGTTGAAGGACGGCTTTCACACACACTTATCTCTCAGAACTGAGCATGTGGAGAGACGTTCGTTCATCTAGCACAAAGGGAACGGGTTGCAGGAGAAACTTTTACTCTGGTTTCTCAGTCTGTTTCCTAGTGCCGGTTTGAAGTTCCTGCAGTTTTCACTGTAAAACCGAGTTGGAGCTAGTACCTTCCCATATATATGTATGGAGTGGAGTTTGCAACTGAAAAGAAACTTTGTGTTCCCAACAAGCTAGGTGAAGGACGGCTTTCACACACACTTATCTCTCAGAACTGAGCATGTGGAGAGACGTTCGTTCATCTAGCACAAAGGGAACGGGTTGCAGGAGAAACTTTTACTCTGGTTTCTCAGTCTGTTTCCTAGTGCCGGTTTGAAGTTCCTGCAGTTTTCACTGTAAAACCGAGTTGGAGCTAGTACCTTCCCCATATATATGTATGGAGTGGAGTTTGCAACTGAAAAGAAACTTTGTGTTCCCAACAAGCTAGGTGAAGGACGGCTTTCACACACACTTATCTCTCAGAACTGAGCATGTGGAGAGACGTTCGTTCATCTAGCACAAAGGGAACGGGTTGCAGGAGAAACTTTTACTCTGGTTTCTCAGTCTGTTTCCTAGTGCCGGTTTGAAGTTCCTGCAGTTTTCACTGTAAAACCGAGTTGGAGCTAGTACCTTCCCATATATATGTATGGAGTGGAGTTTGCAACTGAAAAGAAACTTTGTGTTCCCAACAAGCTAGGTGAAGGACGGCTTTCACACACACTTATCTCTCAGAACTGAGCATGTGGAGAGACGTTCGTTCATCTAGCACAAAGGGAACGGGTTGCAGGAGAAACTTTTACTCTGGTTTCTCAGTCTGTTTCCTAGTGCCGGTTTGAAGTTCCTGCAGTTTTCACTGTAAAACCGAGTTGGAGCTAGTACCTTCCCATATATATGTATGGAGTGGAGTTTGCAACTGAAAAGAAACTTTGTGTTCCCAACAAGCTAGGTGAAGGACGGCTTTCACACACACTTATCTCTCAGAACTGAGCATGTGGAGAGACGTTCGTTCATCTAGCACAAAGGGAACGGGTTGCAGGAGAAACTTTTACTCTGGTTTCTCAGTCTGTTTCCTAGTGCCGGTTTGAAGTTCCTGCAGTTTTCACTGTAAAACCGAGTTGGAGCTAGTACCTCCCATATATATGTATGGAGTGGAGTTTGCAACTGAAAAGAAACTTTGTGTTCCCAACAAGCTAGTTGAAGGACGGCTTTCACACACACTTATCTCTCAGAACTGAGCATGTGGAGAGACGTTCGTTCATCTAGCACAAAGGGAACGGGTTGCAGGAGAAACTTTTACTCTGGTTTCTCAGTCTGTTTCCTAGTGCCGGTTTGAAGTTCCTGCAGTTTTCACTGTAAAACCGAGTTGGAGCTAGTACCTTCCCATATATATGTATGGAGTGGAGTTTGCAACTGAAAAGAAACTTTGTGTTCCCAACAAGCTAGGTGAAGGACGGCTTTCACACACACTTATCTCTCAGAACTGAGCATGTGGAGAGACGTTCGTTCATCTAGCACAAAGGGAACGGGTTGCAGGAGAAACTTTTACTCTGGTTTCTCAGTCTGTTTCCTAGTGCCGGTTTGAAGTTCCTGCAGTTTTCACTGTAAAACCGAGTTGGAGCTAGTACCTTCCCATATATATGTATGGAGTGGAGTTTGCAACTGAAAAGAAACTTTGTGTTCCCAACAAGCTAGGTGAAGGACGGCTTTCACACACACTTATCTCTCAGAACTGAGCATGTGGAGAGACGTTCGTTCATCTAGCACAAAGGGAACGGGTTGCAGGAGAAACTTTTACTCTGGTTTCTCAGTCTGTTTCCTAGTGCCGGTTTGAAGTTCCTGCAGTTTTCACTGTAAAACCGAGTTGGAGCTAGTACCTCCCATATATATGTATGGAGTGGAGTTTGCAACTGAAAAGAAACTTTGTGTTCCCAACAAGCTAGTTGAAGGACGGCTTTCACACACACTTATCTCTCAGAACTGAGCATGTGGAGAGACGTTCGTTCATCTAGCACAAAGGGAACGGGTTGCAGGAGAAACTTTTACTCTGGTTTCTCAGTCTGTTTCCTAGTGCCGGTTTGAAGTTCCTGCAGTTTTCACTGTAAAACCGAGTTGGAGCTAGTACCTACCATTTATATATATGGAGTGGAGTTTGCAACTGAAAAGAAACTTTGTGTTCCCAACAAGCTAGTTGAAGGACGGCTTTCACACACACTTATCTCTCAGAACTGAGCATGTGGAGAGACGTTCGTTCATCTAGCACAAAGGGAACGGGTTGCAGGAGAAACTTTTACTCTGGTTTCTCAGTCTGTTTCCTAGTGCCGGTTTGAAGTTCCTGCAGTTTTCACTGTAAAACCGAGTTGGAGCTAGTACCTACCATTTATATGTATGGAGTGGAGTTTGCAACTGAAAAGAAACTTTGTGTTCCCAACAAGCTAGGTGAAGGACGGCTTTCACACACACTTATCTCTCAGAACTGAGCATGTGGAGAGACGTTCGTTCATCTAGCACAAAGGGAACGGGTTGCAGGAGAAACTTTTACTCTGGTTTCTCAGTCTGTTTCCTAGTGCCGGTTTGAAGTTCCTGCAGTTTTCACTGTAAAACCGAGTTGGAGCTAGTACCTCCCCATATATATGTATGGAGTGGAGTTTGCAACTGAAAAGAAACTTTGTGTTCCCAACAAGCTAGGTGAAGGACGGCTTTCACACACACTTATCTCTCAGAACTGAGCATGTGGAGAGACGTTCGTTCATCTAGCACAAAGGGAACGGGTTGCAGGAGAAACTTTTACTCTGGTTTCTCAGTCTGTTTCCTAGTGCCGGTTTGAAGTTCCTGCAGTTTTCACTGTAAAACCGAGTTGGAGCTAGTACCTCCCATATATATGTATGGAGTGGAGTTTGCAACTGAAAAGAAACTTTGTGTTCCCAACAAGCTAGGTGAAGGACGGCTTTCACACACACTTATCTCTCAGAACTGAGCATGTGGAGAGACGTTCGTTCATCTAGCACAAAGGGAACGGGTTGCAGGAGAAACTTTTACTCTGGTTTCTCAGTCTGTTTCCTAGTGCCGGTTTGAAGTTCCTGCAGTTTTCACTGTAAAACCGAGTTGGAGCTAGTACCTTCCCATATATATGTATGGAGTGGAGTTTGCAACTGAAAAGAAACTTTGTGTTCCCAACAAGCTAGGTGAAGGACGGCTTTCACACACACTTATCTCTCAGAACTGAGCATGTGGAGAGACGTTCGTTCATCTAGCACAAAGGGAACGGGTTGCAGGAGAAACTTTTACTCTGGTTTCTCAGTCTGTTTCCTAGTGCCGGTTTGAAGTTCCTGCAGTTTTCACTGTAAAACCGAGTTGGAGCTAGTACCTCCCCATATATATGTATGGAGTGGAGTTTGCAACTGAAAAGAAACTTTGTGTTCCCAACAAGCTAGGTGAAGGACGGCTTTCACACACACTTATCTCTCAGAACTGAGCATGTGGAGAGACGTTCGTTCATCTAGCACAAAGGGAACGGGTTGCAGGAGAAACTTTTACTCTGGTTTCTCAGTCTGTTTCCTAGTGCCGGTTTGAAGTTCCTGCAGTTTTCACTGTAAAACCGAGTTGGAGCTAGTACCTCCCCATATATATGTATGGAGTGGAGTTTGCAACTGAAAAGAAACTTTGTGTTCCCAACAAGCTAGGTGAAGGACGGCTTTCACACACACTTATCTCTCAGAACTGAGCATGTGGAGAGACGTTCGTTCATCTAGCACAAAGGGAACGGGTTGCAGGAGAAACTTTTACTCTGGTTTCTCAGTCTGTTTCCTAGTGCCGGTTTGAAGTTCCTGCAGTTTTCACTGTAAAACCGAGTTGGAGCTAGTACCTTCCCATATATATGTATGGAGTGGAGTTTGCAACTGAAAAGAAACTTTGTGTTCCCAACAAGCTAGTTGAAGGACGGCTTTCACACACACTTATCTCTCAGAACTGAGCATGTGGAGAGACGTTCGTTCATCTAGCACAAAGGGAACGGGTTGCAGGAGAAACTTTTACTCTGGTTTCTCAGTCTGTTTCCTAGTGCCGGTTTGAAGTTCCTGCAGTTTTCACTGTAAAACCGAGTTGGAGCTAGTACCTCCCATATATATGTATGGAGTGGAGTTTGCAACTGAAAAGAAACTTTGTGTTCCCAACAAGCTAGGTGAAGGACGGCTTTCACACACACTTATCTCTCAGAACTGAGCATGTGGAGAGACGTTCGTTCATCTAGCACAAAGGGAACGGGTTGCAGGAGAAACTTTTACTCTGGTTTCTCAGTCTGTTTCCTAGTGCCGGTTTGAAGTTCCTGCAGTTTTCACTGTAAAACCGAGTTGGAGCTAGTACCTTCCCCATATATATGTATGGAGTGGAGTTTGCAACTGAAAAGAAACTTTGTGTTCCCAACAAGCTAGTTGAAGGACGGCTTTCACACACACTTATCTCTCAGAACTGAGCATGTGGAGAGACGTTCGTTCATCTAGCACAAAGGGAACGGGTTGCAGGAGAAACTTTTACTCTGGTTTCTCAGTCTGTTTCCTAGTGCCGGTTTGAAGTTCCTGCAGTTTTCACTGTAAAACCGAGTTGGAGCTAGTACCTTCCCATATATATGTATGGAGTGGAGTTTGCAACTGAAAAGAAACTTTGTGTTCCCAACAAGCTAGTTGAAGGACGGCTTTCACACACACTTATCTCTCAGAACTGAGCATGTGGAGAGACGTTCGTTCATCTAGCACAAAGGGAACGGGTTGCAGGAGAAACTTTTACTCTGGTTTCTCAGTCTGTTTCCTAGTGCCGGTTTGAAGTTCCTGCAGTTTTCACTGTAAAACCGAGTTGGAGCTAGTACCTTCCCCATATATATGTATGGAGTGGAGTTTGCAACTGAAAAGAAACTTTGTGTTCCCAACAAGCTAGGTGAAGGACGGCTTTCACACACACTTATCTCTCAGAACTGAGCATGTGGAGAGACGTTCGTTCATCTAGCACAAAGGGAACGGGTTGCAGGAGAAACTTTTACTCTGGTTTCTCAGTCTGTTTCCTAGTGCCGGTTTGAAGTTCCTGCAGTTTTCACTGTAAAACCGAGTTGGAGCTAGTACCTCCCATATATATGTATGGAGTGGAGTTTGCAACTGAAAAGAAACTTTGTGTTCCCAACAAGCTAGTTGAAGGACGGCTTTCACACACACTTATCTCTCAGAACTGAGCATGTGGAGAGACGTTCGTTCATCTAGCACAAAGGGAACGGGTTGCAGGAGAAACTTTTACTCTGGTTTCTCAGTCTGTTTCCTAGTGCCGGTTTGAAGTTCCTGCAGTTTTCACTGTAAAACCGAGTTGGAGCTAGTACCTCCCCATATATATGTATGGAGTGGAGTTTGCAACTGAAAAGAAACTTTGTGTTCCCAACAAGCTAGGTGAAGGACGGCTTTCACACACACTTATCTCTCAGAACTGAGCATGTGGAGAGACGTTCGTTCATCTAGCACAAAGGGAACGGGTTGCAGGAGAAACTTTTACTCTGGTTTCTCAGTCTGTTTCCTAGTGCCGGTTTGAAGTTCCTGCAGTTTTCACTGTAAAACCGAGTTGGAGCTAGTACCTCCCCATATATATGTATGGAGTGGAGTTTGCAACTGAAAAGAAACTTTGTGTTCCCAACAAGCTAGGTGAAGGACGGCTTTCACACACACTTATCTCTCAGAACTGAGCATGTGGAGAGACGTTCGTTCATCTAGCACAAAGGGAACGGGTTGCAGGAGAAACTTTTACTCTGGTTTCTCAGTCTGTTTCCTAGTGCCGGTTTGAAGTTCCTGCAGTTTTCACTGTAAAACCGAGTTGGAGCTAGTACCTTCCCCATATATATGTATGGAGTGGAGTTTGCAACTGAAAAGAAACTTTGTGTTCCCAACAAGCTAGGTGAAGGACGGCTTTCACACACACTTATCTCTCAGAACTGAGCATGTGGAGAGACGTTCGTTCATCTAGCACAAAGGGAACGGGTTGCAGGAGAAACTTTTACTCTGGTTTCTCAGTCTGTTTCCTAGTGCCGGTTTGAAGTTCCTGCAGTTTTCACTGTAAAACCGAGTTGGAGCTAGTACCTCCCATATATATGTATGGAGTGGAGTTTGCAACTGAAAAGAAACTTTGTGTTCCCAACAAGCTAGGTGAAGGACGGCTTTCACACACACTTATCTCTCAGAACTGAGCATGTGGAGAGACGTTCGTTCATCTAGCACAAAGGGAACGGGTTGCAGGAGAAACTTTTACTCTGGTTTCTCAGTCTGTTTCCTAGTGCCGGTTTGAAGTTCCTGCAGTTTTCACTGTAAAACCGAGTTGGAGCTAGTACCTCCCCATATATATGTATGGAGTGGAGTTTGCAACTGAAAAGAAACTTTGTGTTCCCAACAAGCTAGGTGAAGGACGGCTTTCACACACACTTATCTCTCAGAACTGAGCATGTGGAGAGACGTTCGTTCATCTAGCACAAAGGGAACGGGTTGCAGGAGAAACTTTTACTCTGGTTTCTCAGTCTGTTTCCTAGTGCCGGTTTGAAGTTCCTGCAGTTTTCACTGTAAAACCGAGTTGGAGCTAGTACCTCCCCATATATATGTATGGAGTGGAGTTTGCAACTGAAAAGAAACTTTGTGTTCCCAACAAGCTAGTTGAAGGACGGCTTTCACACACACTTATCTCTCAGAACTGAGCATGTGGAGAGACGTTCGTTCATCTAGCACAAAGGGAACGGGTTGCAGGAGAAACTTTTACTCTGGTTTCTCAGTCTGTTTCCTAGTGCCGGTTTGAAGTTCCTGCAGTTTTCACTGTAAAACCGAGTTGGAGCTAGTACCTCCCCATATATATGTATGGAGTGGAGTTTGCAACTGAAAAGAAACTTTGTGTTCCCAACAAGCTAGTTGAAGGACGGCTTTCACACACACTTATCTCTCAGAACTGAGCATGTGGAGAGACGTTCGTTCATCTAGCACAAAGGGAACGGGTTGCAGGAGAAACTTTTACTCTGGTTTCTCAGTCTGTTTCCTAGTGCCGGTTTGAAGTTCCTGCAGTTTTCACTGTAAAACCGAGTTGGAGCTAGTACCTCCCCATATATATGTATGGAGTGGAGTTTGCAACTGAAAAGAAACTTTGTGTTCCCAACAAGCTAGTTGAAGGACGGCTTTCACACACACTTATCTCTCAGAACTGAGCATGTGGAGAGACGTTCGTTCATCTAGCACAAAGGGAACGGGTTGCAGGAGAAACTTTTACTCTGGTTTCTCAGTCTGTTTCCTAGTGCCGGTTTGAAGTTCCTGCAGTTTTCACTGTAAAACCGAGTTGGAGCTAGTACCTCCCCATATATATGTATGGAGTGGAGTTTGCAACTGAAAAGAAACTTTGTGTTCCCAACAAGCTAGGTGAAGGACGGCTTTCACACACACTTATCTCTCAGAACTGAGCATGTGGAGAGACGTTCGTTCATCTAGCACAAAGGGAACGGGTTGCAGGAGAAACTTTTACTCTGGTTTCTCAGTCTGTTTCCTAGTGCCGGTTTGAAGTTCCTGCAGTTTTCACTGTAAAACCGAGTTGGAGCTAGTACCTCCCCATATATATGTATGGAGTGGAGTTTGCAACTGAAAAGAAACTTTGTGTTCCCAACAAGCTAGGTGAAGGACGGCTTTCACACACACTTATCTCTCAGAACTGAGCATGTGGAGAGACGTTCGTTCATCTAGCACAAAGGGAACGGGTTGCAGGAGAAACTTTTACTCTGGTTTCTCAGTCTGTTTCCTAGTGCCGGTTTGAAGTTCCTGCAGTTTTCACTGTAAAACCGAGTTGGAGCTAGTACCTTCCCCATATATATGTATGGAGTGGAGTTTGCAACTGAAAAGAAACTTTGTGTTCCCAACAAGCTAGGTGAAGGACGGCTTTCACACACACTTATCTCTCAGAACTGAGCATGTGGAGAGACGTTCGTTCATCTAGCACAAAGGGAACGGGTTGCAGGAGAAACTTTTACTCTGGTTTCTCAGTCTGTTTCCTAGTGCCGGTTTGAAGTTCCTGCAGTTTTCACTGTAAAACCGAGTTGGAGCTAGTACCTTCCCATATATATGTATGGAGTGGAGTTTGCAACTGAAAAGAAACTTTGTGTTCCCAACAAGCTAGTTGAAGGACGGCTTTCACACACACTTATCTCTCAGAACTGAGCATGTGGAGAGACGTTCGTTCATCTAGCACAAAGGGAACGGGTTGCAGGAGAAACTTTTACTCTGGTTTCTCAGTCTGTTTCCTAGTGCCGGTTTGAAGTTCCTGCAGTTTTCACTGTAAAACCGAGTTGGAGCTAGTACCTCCCGAATATATATGTATGGAGTGGAGTTTGCAACTGAAAAGAAACTTTGTGTTCCCAACAAGCTAGGTGAAGGACGGCTTTCACACACACTTATCTCTCAGAACTGAGCATGTGGAGAGACGTTCGTTCATCTAGCACAAAGGGAACGGGTTGCAGGAGAAACTTTTACTCTGGTTTCTCAGTCTGTTTCCTAGTGCCGGTTTGAAGTTCCTGCAGTTTTCACTGTAAAACCGAGTTGGAGCTAGTACCTCCCATATATATGTATGGAGTGGAGTTTGCAACTGAAAAGAAACTTTGTGTTCCCAACAAGCTAGGTGAAGGACGGCTTTCACACACACTTATCTCTCAGAACTGAGCATGTGGAGAGACGTTCGTTCATCTAGCACAAAGGGAACGGGTTGCAGGAGAAACTTTTACTCTGGTTTCTCAGTCTGTTTCCTAGTGCCGGTTTGAAGTTCCTGCAGTTTTCACTGTAAAACCGAGTTGGAGCTAGTACCTCCCCATATATATGTATGGAGTGGAGTTTGCAACTGAAAAGAAACTTTGTGTTCCCAACAAGCTAGGTGAAGGACGGCTTTCACACACACTTATCTCTCAGAACTGAGCATGTGGAGAGACGTTCGTTCATCTAGCACAAAGGGAACGGGTTGCAGGAGAAACTTTTACTCTGGTTTCTCAGTCTGTTTCCTAGTGCCGGTTTGAAGTTCCTGCAGTTTTCACTGTAAAACCGAGTTGGAGCTAGTACCTCCCCATATATATGTATGGAGTGGAGTTTGCAACTGAAAAGAAACTTTGTGTTCCCAACAAGCTAGGTGAAGGACGGCTTTCACACACACTTATCTCTCAGAACTGAGCATGTGGAGAGACGTTCGTTCATCTAGCACAAAGGGAACGGGTTGCAGGAGAAACTTTTACTCTGGTTTCTCAGTCTGTTTCCTAGTGCCGGTTTGAAGTTCCTGCAGTTTTCACTGTAAAACCGAGTTGGAGCTAGTACCTCCCCATATATATGTATGGAGTGGAGTTTGCAACTGAAAAGAAACTTTGTGTTCCCAACAAGCTAGTTGAAGGACGGCTTTCACACACACTTATCTCTCAGAACTGAGCATGTGGAGAGACGTTCGTTCATCTAGCACAAAGGGAACGGGTTGCAGGAGAAACTTTTACTCTGGTTTCTCAGTCTGTTTCCTAGTGCCGGTTTGAAGTTCCTGCAGTTTTCACTGTAAAACCGAGTTGGAGCTAGTACCTCCCCATATATATGTATGGAGTGGAGTTTGCAACTGAAAAGAAACTTTGTGTTCCCAACAAGCTAGTTGAAGGACGGCTTTCACACACACTTATCTCTCAGAACTGAGCATGTGGAGAGACGTTCGTTCATCTAGCACAAAGGGAACGGGTTGCAGGAGAAACTTTTACTCTGGTTTCTCAGTCTGTTTCCTAGTGCCGGTTTGAAGTTCCTGCAGTTTTCACTGTAAAACCGAGTTGGAGCTAGTACCTTCCCCATATATATGTATGGAGTGGAGTTTGCAACTGAAAAGAAACTTTGTGTTCCCAACAAGCTAGGTGAAGGACGGCTTTCACACACACTTATCTCTCAGAACTGAGCATGTGGAGAGACGTTCGTTCATCTAGCACAAAGGGAACGGGTTGCAGGAGAAACTTTTACTCTGGTTTCTCAGTCTGTTTCCTAGTGCCGGTTTGAAGTTCCTGCAGTTTTCACTGTAAAACCGAGTTGGAGCTAGTACCTCCCCATATATATGTATGGAGTGGAGTTTGCAACTGAAAAGAAACTTTGTGTTCCCAACAAGCTAGTTGAAGGACGGCTTTCACACACACTTATCTCTCAGAACTGAGCATGTGGAGAGACGTTCGTTCATCTAGCACAAAGGGAACGGGTTGCAGGAGAAACTTTTACTCTGGTTTCTCAGTCTGTTTCCTAGTGCCGGTTTGAAGTTCCTGCAGTTTTCACTGTAAAACCGAGTTGGAGCTAGTACCTCCCCATATATATGTATGGAGTGGAGTTTGCAACTGAAAAGAAACTTTGTGTTCCCAACAAGCTAGTTGAAGGACGGCTTTCACACACACTTATCTCTCAGAACTGAGCATGTGGAGAGACGTTCGTTCATCTAGCACAAAGGGAACGGGTTGCAGGAGAAACTTTTACTCTGGTTTCTCAGTCTGTTTCCTAGTGCCGGTTTGAAGTTCCTGCAGTTTTCACTGTAAAACCGAGTTGGAGCTAGTACCTCCCCATATATATGTATGGAGTGGAGTTTGCAACTGAAAAGAAACTTTGTGTTCCCAACAAGCTAGTTGAAGGACGGCTTTCACACACACTTATCTCTCAGAACTGAGCATGTGGAGAGACGTTCGTTCATCTAGCACAAAGGGAACGGGTTGCAGGAGAAACTTTTACTCTGGTTTCTCAGTCTGTTTCCTAGTGCCGGTTTGAAGTTCCTGCAGTTTTCACTGTAAAACCGAGTTGGAGCTAGTACCTTCCCATATATATGTATGGAGTGGAGTTGGCAACTGAAAAGAAACTTTGTGTTCCCAACAAGCTAGTTGAAGGACGGCTTTCACACACACTTATCTCTCAGAACTGAGCATGTGGAGAGACGTTCGTTCATCTAGCACAAAGGGAACGGGTTGCAGGAGAAACTTTTACTCTGGTTTCTCAGTCTGTTTCCTAGTGCCGGTTGAAGTTCCTGCAGTTTTCACTGTAAAACCGAGTTGGAGCTAGTACCTCCCATATATATGTATGGAGTGGAGTTTGCAACTGAAAAGAAACTTTGTGTTCCCAACAAGCTAGTTGAAGGACGGCTTTCACACACACTTATCTCTCAGAACTGAGCATGTGGAGAGACGTTCGTTCATCTAGCACAAAGGGAACGGGTTGCAGGAGAAACTTTTACTCTGGTTTCTCAGTCTGTTTCCTAGTGCCGGTTTGAAGTTCCTGCAGTTTTCACTGTAAAACCGAGTTGGAGCTAGTACCTTCCCCATATATATGTATGGAGTGGAGTTTGCAACTGAAAAGAAACTTTGTGTTCCCAACAAGCTAGTTGAAGGACGGCTTTCACACACACTTATCTCTCAGAACTGAGCATGTGGAGAGACGTTCGTTCATCTAGCACAAAGGGAACGGGTTGCAGGAGAAACTTTTACTCTGGTTTCTCAGTCTGTTTCCTAGTGCCGGTTTGAAGTTCCTGCAGTTTTCACTGTAAAACCGAGTTGGAGCTAGTACCTTCCCATATATATGTATGGAGTGGAGTTTGCAACTGAAAAGAAACTTTGTGTTCCCAACAAGCTAGGTGAAGGACGGCTTTCACACACACTTATCTCTCAGAACTGAGCATGTGGAGAGACGTTCGTTCATCTAGCACAAAGGGAACGGGTTGCAGGAGAAACTTTTACTCTGGTTTCTCAGTCTGTTTCCTAGTGCCGGTTTGAAGTTCCTGCAGTTTTCACTGTAAAACCGAGTTGGAGCTAGTACCTTCCCCATATATATGTATGGAGTGGAGTTTGCAACTGAAAAGAAACTTTGTGTTCCCAACAAGCTAGTTGAAGGACGGCTTTCACACACACTTATCTCTCAGAACTGAGCATGTGGAGAGACGTTCGTTCATCTAGCACAAAGGGAACGGGTTGCAGGAGAAACTTTTACTCTGGTTTCTCAGTCTGTTTCCTAGTGCCGGTTTGAAGTTCCTGCAGTTTTCACTGTAAAACCGAGTTGGAGCTAGTACCTTCCCATATATATGTATGGAGTGGAGTTTGCAACTGAAAAGAAACTTTGTGTTCCCAACAAGCTAGGTGAAGGACGGCTTTCACACACACTTATCTCTCAGAACTGAGCATGTGGAGAGACGTTCGTTCATCTAGCACAAAGGGAACGGGTTGCAGGAGAAACTTTTACTCTGGTTTCTCAGTCTGTTTCCTAGTGCCGGTTTGAAGTTCCTGCAGTTTTCACTGTAAAACCGAGTTGGAGCTAGTACCTCCCATATATATGTATGGAGTGGAGTTTGCAACTGAAAAGAAACTTTGTGTTCCCAACAAGCTAGGTGAAGGACGGCTTTCACACACACTTATCTCTCAGAACTGAGCATGTGGAGAGACGTTCGTTCATCTAGCACAAAGGGAACGGGTTGCAGGAGAAACTTTTACTCTGGTTTCTCAGTCTGTTTCCTAGTGCCGGTTTGAAGTTCCTGCAGTTTTCACTGTAAAACCGAGTTGGAGCTAGTACCTTCCCCATATATATGTATGGAGTGGAGTTTGCAACTGAAAAGAAACTTTGTGTTCCCAACAAGCTAGTTGAAGGACGGCTTTCACACACACTTATCTCTCAGAACTGAGCATGTGGAGAGACGTTCGTTCATCTAGCACAAAGGGAACGGGTTGCAGGAGAAACTTTTACTCTGGTTTCTCAGTCTGTTTCCTAGTGCCGGTTTGAAGTTCCTGCAGTTTTCACTGTAAAACCGAGTTGGAGCTAGTACCTTCCCATATATATGTATGGAGTGGAGTTTGCAACTGAAAAGAAACTTTGTGTTCCCAACAAGCTAGTTGAAGGACGGCTTTCACACACACTTATCTCTCAGAACTGAGCATGTGGAGAGACGTTCGTTCATCTAGCACAAAGGGAACGGGTTGCAGGAGAAACTTTTACTCTGGTTTCTCAGTCTGTTTCCTAGTGCCGGATTTGAAGTTCCTGCAGTTTTCACTGTAAAACCGAGTTGGAGCTAGTACCTTCCCATATATATGTATGGAGTGGAGTTGGCAACTGAAAAGAAACTTTGTGTTCCCAACAAGCTAGTTGAAGGACGGCTTTCACACACACTTATCTCTCAGAACTGAGCATGTGGAGAGACGTTCGTTCATCTAGCACAAAGGGAACGGGTTGCAGGAGAAACTTTTACTCTGGTTTCTCAGTCTGTTTCCTAGTGCCGGTTTGAAGTTCCTGCAGTTTTCACTGTAAAACCGAGTTGGAGCTAGTACCTCCCCATATATATGTATGGAGTGGAGTTTGCAACTGAAAAGAAACTTTGTGTTCCCAACAAGCTAGTTGAAGGACGGCTTTCACACACACTTATCTCTCAGAACTGAGCATGTGGAGAGACGTTCGTTCATCTAGCACAAAGGGAACGGGTTGCAGGAGAAACTTTTACTCTGGTTTCTCAGTCTGTTTCCTAGTGCCGGTTTGAAGTTCCTGCAGTTTTCACTGTAAAACCGAGTTGGAGCTAGTACCTTCCCATATATATGTATGGAGTGGAGTTTGCAACTGAAAAGAAACTTTGTGTTCCCAACAAGCTAGGTGAAGGACGGCTTTCACACACACTTATCTCTCAGAACTGAGCATGTGGAGAGACGTTCGTTCATCTAGCACAAAGGGAACGGGTTGCAGGAGAAACTTTTACTCTGGTTTCTCAGTCTGTTTCCTAGTGCCGGTTTGAAGTTCCTGCAGTTTTCACTGTAAAACCGAGTTGGAGCTAGTACCTTCCCATATATATGTATGGAGTGGAGTTTGCAACTGAAAAGAAACTTTGTGTTCCCAACAAGCTAGTTGAAGGACGGCTTTCACACACACTTATCTCTCAGAACTGAGCATGTGGAGAGACGTTCGTTCATCTAGCACAAAGGGAACGGGTTGCAGGAGAAACTTTTACTCTGGTTTCTCAGTCTGTTTCCTAGTGCCGGTTTGAAGTTCCTGCAGTTTTCACTGTAAAACCGAGTTGGAGCTAGTACCTCCCATATATATGTATGGAGTGGAGTTTGCAACTGAAAAGAAACTTTGTGTTCCCAACAAGCTAGTTGAAGGACGGCTTTCACACACACTTATCTCTCAGAACTGAGCATGTGGAGAGACGTTCGTTCATCTAGCACAAAGGGAACGGGTTGCAGGAGAAACTTTTACTCTGGTTTCTCAGTCTGTTTCCTAGTGCCGGTTTGAAGTTCCTGCAGTTTTCACTGTAAAACCGAGTTGGAGCTAGTACCTCCCATATATATGTATGGAGTGGAGTTTGCAACTGAAAAGAAACTTTGTGTTCCCAACAAGCTAGTTGAAGGACGGCTTTCACACACACTTATCTCTCAGAACTGAGCATGTGGAGAGACGTTCGTTCATCTAGCACAAAGGGAACGGGTTGCAGGAGAAACTTTTACTCTGGTTTCTCAGTCTGTTTCCTAGTGCCGGTTTGAAGTTCCTGCAGTTTTCACTGTAAAACCGAGTTGGAGCTAGTACCTTCCCATATATATGTATGGAGTGGAGTTTGCAACTGAAAAGAAACTTTGTGTTCCCAACAAGCTAGTTGAAGGACGGCTTTCACACACACTTATCTCTCAGAACTGAGCATGTGGAGAGACGTTCGTTCATCTAGCACAAAGGGAACGGGTTGCAGGAGAAACTTTTACTCTGGTTTCTCAGTCTGTTTCCTAGTGCCGGTTTGAAGTTCCTGCAGTTTTCACTGTAAAACCGAGTTGGAGCTAGTACCTCCCATATATATGTATGGAGTGGAGTTTGCAACTGAAAAGAAACTTTGTGTTCCCAACAAGCTAGTTGAAGGACGGCTTTCACACACACTTATCTCTCAGAACTGAGCATGTGGAGAGACGTTCGTTCATCTAGCACAAAGGGAACGGGTTGCAGGAGAAACTTTTACTCTGGTTTCTCAGTCTGTTTCCTAGTGCCGGTTTGAAGTTCCTGCAGTTTTCACTGTAAAACCGAGTTGGAGCTAGTACCTTCCCATATATATGTATGGAGTGGAGTTTGCAACTGAAAAGAAACTTTGTGTTCCCAACAAGCTAGTTGAAGGACGGCTTTCACACACACTTATCTCTCAGAACTGAGCATGTGGAGAGACGTTCGTTCATCTAGCACAAAGGGAACGGGTTGCAGGAGAAACTTTTACTCTGGTTTCTCAGTCTGTTTCCTAGTGCCGGTTTGAAGTTCCTGCAGTTTTCACTGTAAAACCGAGTTGGAGCTAGTACCTTCCCATATATATGTATGGAGTGGAGTTTGCAACTGAAAAGAAACTTTGTGTTCCCAACAAGCTAGTTGAAGGACGGCTTTCACACACACTTATCTCTCAGAACTGAGCATGTGGAGAGACGTTCGTTCATCTAGCACAAAGGGAACGGGTTGCAGGAGAAACTTTTACTCTGGTTTCTCAGTCAGTTTCCTAGTGCCGTTTTGAAGTTCCTGCAGTTTTCACAGTAAAACCGAGTTGGAGCTAGTACTTCCCCATATATATGTATGGAGTGGAGTTGGCAACTGAAAAGAAACTTTGTGTTCCCAACAAGCTAGTTGAAGGACGGCTTTCACACACACTTATCTCTCAGAACTGAGCATGTGGAGAGACGTTCGTTCATCTAGCACAAAGGGAACGGGTTGCAGGAGAAACTTTTACTCTGGTTTCTCAGTCTGTTTCCTAGTGCCGGTTTGAAGTTCCTGCAGTTTTCACTGTAAAACCGAGTTGGAGCTAGTACCTTCCCATATATATGTATGGAGTGGAGTTTGCAACTGAAAAGAAACTTTGTGTTCCCAACAAGCTAGTTGAAGGACGGCTTTCACACACACTTATCTCTCAGAACTGAGCATGTGGAGAGACGTTCGTTCATCTAGCACAAAGGGAACGGGTTGCAGGAGAAACTTTTACTCTTGTTTCTCAGTCTGTTTCTTAGTGCTTGATTGAGTTCCTGCAGTTTTCACTGTAAAACCGAGTTGGAGCTAGTACCTTCCCATATATATGTATCGAGTGGAGTTTGCAACTGAAAAGAAACTTTGTGTTCCCAACAAGCTAGGTGAAGGACGGCTTTCACACACACTTATCTCTCAGAACTAAGCATGTGGAGAGACGTTCGTTCATCTAGCACAAAGGGATCGGGTTGCAGGAGAAACTTTTACTCTGGTTTCTCAGTTTCCTAGTGCCGGTTTGAAGTTCCTGCAGTTTTCACTGTAAAACCGAGTTGGAGCTAGTACCTCCCATATATATGTATGGAGTGGAGTTTGGCAACTGAAAAGAAACTTTGTGTTCCCAACAAGCTAGTTGAAGGACGGCTTTCACACACACTTATCTCTCAGAACTGAGCATGTGGAGAGACGTTCGTTCATCTAGCACAAAGGGAACGGGATTGCAGGAGAAACTTTACTCTGGTTTCTCAGTCTGTTTCCTAGTGCCGGTTTGAAGTTCCTGCAGTTTTCACTGTAAAACCGAGTTGGAGCTAGTACCTTCCCCATATATATGTATGGAGTGGAGTTGCAACTGAAAAGAAACTTTGTGTTCCCAACAAGCTAGTTGAAGGACGGCTTTCACACACACTTATCTCTCAGAACTGAGCATGTGGAGAGACGTTCGTTCATCTAGCACAAAGGGAACGGTTTGCAGGAGAAACTTTTACTCTGGTTTCTCAGTCTGTTTCCTAGTGCCGGTTTGAAGTTCCTGCAGTTTTCACTGTAAAACCGAGTTGGAGCTAGTACCTCCCATAATATGTAGGAGTGGAGTTTTGCAACTGAATAGAACTTTGTGTTCCCAACAAGCTTGGTGATGACGGCTTTTCACACACACTCCCTCAGAAACTGAGCATGTGTAGAGACGGTCTTTCATCCTAGCCCAAGGGAACGGGTTGCAGGAGAAACTTTTTACTCTGGTTTCTCAGTCCCTGTTTCCTAGTGCCGATTTGAAGTTCCTGCAGTTTTCCTATGTGAACCGGTTGGAGCTAGTACCTCCCCATATATATGTATGGATGGGAGTTTGCAAATGAAAGAAACTTTGTGTTCCAACAAGCTAGGTGAAGGAGGCTTTCACACACACTTATCCTCAGAACGAGGCATTGGAGAGACGTTTCGTTCATCTAGAACAAAGGAACGGGTTTGCAAGGAGAAAACTTTTACTCTGGTTTCTTCTCGTCTGTTTCCTAGTCCCGGTTTGAAAGTTCCTGCCGTTTTCATTTCACTGTAAACCGAGTTGGAGCTAGTACCT
>NW_022588157.1:0-21456 GCF_009834535.1 Camelus ferus | reverse complement strand
CGTTTTCTCAGGGAAAAACTTCTGGAGCGAATTCTAACCAATAGGTGTGTAATTTACATAATTCCATAGCCGGGATTATCCGTGATACGATCACACTGCATGCATAACGCTTTCTAAAAATATTCACCACGGAATAGTTTGCATGTGACTTTACGATCTTGAATCACAATACAAGGCATATTGACACTTTGAAGAATTTTCTCTGATTTTGCAGAGATTTTCAAACGCCAGGTTCAAAAATGAGGCAGAATTCTCAGAAAAACTCTTAGAGCAAATTCTACCCGAGACATGTATTTTTCATGGATTCACTCACCGTGATATTCTGTGTTCCGAACACACTTCACGTATCTAGGATTCGACAAATATTCACTACAGAGAATTTAGCATGCGGATTACAAAAATTTCATCCACCATAAAAGGCAGATGTACACCGAGAATCTAGTAATCTGGGTTCGCAGGATTTCCTAACGCCAGTTTCGAAAATCAGGCCGATTTCTCAGGAAAATCTCTTGGAGTGATTTCTAACCAAGAAGAAATGTAATTTACATAAATTCCCTGGCCATGAAATTCCGTGTTCCGAACATGCTACATTCATAAACGTTTCGACAATAGTCACTACAAATTTGTTAGCATGTGGATTACCGAACTTTCATCACAATACACTGAATATTGATTCATAGAAGTATTTTCTCAAATTTTCCAGAGTTTTTCAAACGCCAGTTTCAAAAAAGACGAAGTTTCGCAGAAAAACTCTCTCGGAGCGATAGTTCTACCCAATAGAGAAGTAATTTACATTGTTTCAATCACCGTGAATTTCCACGTTCTGAACACGGTACATGCATCACGAATTAGAAAAAGATTCTTTAATATGTTGTGAAAATGTGGATTACCGAAACTTTCTTGCAACATAAAGGCACATTTACACCTACAAATATTTACTCTCGTTTTGCAGCTTTTTCCAAGCTTCAGATTCGATAATCATTGCAATTTTCGCAGAAAAATCTCTCTAGCTCGTTCTACTCAATAGAATTTTAATTTACATAGTTTCATTACCGTGAAATTCCGTTTTCCAAAAGCGCTACATGAATCACGGTTTAAAAAATCATTACTACACTGTAATTTCCATGTGGATTACCGGGACTTCGTTCACCATTCAAGGCATATTGACACTTAGAAGCATTTTTCTCAGATTTCACAGGATCTCCTAATGGCAGTTTCCAAAATGAGGCACATTCGCAGAAAAATTTCTTCAAGAGAGTCCCTACCCAATAGACATGTAACTTACAATGTTTCCCTTAATCTGGACATCCGTATTCTGAGCACATTAAATGCATCACGAGGTCGACAAACATTCTTTACTGAGTGTGAGCAAGTGGATTATCGATTTTTTCAACCACAATACAAGGCATATTTACACCTAGAAACATTATTCAGATTTCGCAGGTTTTCCTAAAGGTAGTTACGAAAATCAGTTAGTTTTCGCACAGAAAAATTCTCTTGGTGCATGTTCTATCCAATAGATATCTCATCTTCATAGATACCGTCACCGTAACATTCTGTGTTCCGAAAAACGTTACATGCACCACGGATTCAACAAATATTCACTGCTGAGTTCTTAGCATGTGAATTACACATCTTTAATAACCCATTGAAGACACATTGCCACCTTAAAGCATTTACTCAGATTTTGCAGCGTTTCAAAACAGCAGTTCCAAACTGAGGCAGATTTTTCAGTAAAATTCTCCTGGAGCGTGTTCTAACCAAAGATATGTCATTTACATAGTTTTCCTCACCGTGACAGTCCATGTTTCGAACGTGCTACACACCTCACGGATTTGACAAACATTTAATGAGTTGTGTACATGTGTATACAAAACTTTCATCCACCATACAAGGCATATGACACCTAGAAACCATTAACACTGAGTTCGCATATATTTCCTAAAAGCAGTTTCGAAAATCCAGGCAGTTTCAAAGGAAAAACTGTTGGAGCGTGTTCTACCCAATAGATATGTAAATTACATACATTCTCTGCTGTGAAATTACGTGTTTCGAACACGCTACATGCAGAAAAGATTCGACAAAAATACACTACAGAGTTGTTTGCATGTGGATTACAGGACTTTCATCACAATAGAAGGATATTGATGCTTAGAAGTATTTTCTCTGATATCACACAGCTTTTGAAATGCCAGTTTCGAAAATGAGGCAGATTTCACGGAAAAAAACCTCTGGAGCTGGTTCTAACCAAATAGAATGTAATTTACATGGATTCGCTTCACCGTGAAATTCCGTGTTCCGAACACGCTACATGCATCTCGATGCGACAATTATTCACTACCTAGTGGTTAGCATGTGGATATTACAGCACTTTCATCTACCATACAAGGCTTACTGAGACTTTTAAGAATTTAACTCTGAATTTGCAGCTTTTTCTAACTGCCAGTTTTCAAAATGACGAAGTTTTCACAGAAAAACTCTCGGAGCGAGTTCTACACAATAGAGACGTAATTTACATTGTTTCAATCACCGTGAAATTCCACATTCTGAACACGGTACATGCATCACGGATTAGAAAAAGATTCTTTAATATGTTGTGAAAATGTGGATTAACGATCTTTCTTGCAACATAAAGGCACATTTACACCTACAAATATTTACTCTCGTTTTTGCAGCTTTTTCCAAACTTCAGATTCGATAATCATGCAATTTTCGCAGAAAAATCCTCTTCTAGCTCGTTGTACTCAATAGAATTGTAATTTACATAGTTTCATTACCGTGAAATTCCGTTTTCCAAAAGCTCTACATGAATCACGGTTTAAAAATAAAATTCTACACTGTTATTAACATGTGGATTACCGGACTTTCATTCACCATTCAAGGCATATTGACACTTAGAAGCATTTTCTCAGATTTCACAGGGTTCTCCTAATGGCAGTTTTCAAAATGAGGCACATTTCGCAAAAAATTCTCTTCAAGCGAGTTCTACCCAATAGACATGTAACTTAAATTGTTTCCTTCACTACGACATTCCGTATTCCGAACACGTTACATGCATCACGAATTCAACAAACATTCTTTAATGAGTGTGAGCATGTGGATTACCAAACTTTCATCCACCATAAAAGGAATATTTACACCTAGAAGTAGTTATTCTGATTTCGCAGGTTTTTCGTAACATCCAGTTTGAAAATCATGAAATTTTTTACAGAAACATTCAATTCAAGCGAGTTCTATCCAGCAGAATTGTTATTTTCAGAGCTTCACTCACCGAGACATTCCGTGTTCTGAAAACGTTACATTCATCACGGCTTCGACAAACATTATTTAATGACCGTGAGCATGTGGTTTACCGATTTTTCAACCACAATACAAGCATATTTACACCTAGAAACATTTAATTAGATTTTGCAGGTTTTCCTAACGTCAGTTACGAAAATCAGGGAGATTTGCTGAAAAATACTCTTGGTGCATGTTCTATCCAATAGATATCTAATCTTCATAGATACCGTCACCGTAACATTCTGTGTTCCGAAAAAGTTACATGCACCACGGATTCAACAAATATTCACTGCTGAGTTCTTAGCATGTGAATTACACATCTTTAATAACCCATTGAAGACACATTGTCACCTTAAAGCATTTACTCAGATTTTGCAGCGTTTCAAAACACCAGTTTCCAAACTGAGGCAGATTTTTCAGTTAAAATGCTCCTGGAGCGTGTTCTAACCAATAGATATGTCATTTACATAGTTTTCCTCACCGTGACAGTCCATGTTCCGAACGTGCTACACACATCACGGATTTGACAAACATTTTAATGAGTTGTGTACATGTGTATTATAAAACTTTCATCCACCATACAAGGCATATTTACACCTAGAAACATTAACACTGAGTTCGCATATATTTCCTAAAAGCAGTTTCGAAATTCAGGCAGTTTTCAAAGGAAAAACTGTTGGAGCGTGTTCTACAAAATAGATATGTAAATTACATAGATTCTCCCGCTGTGAAATTACATGTTTCGAACATGGTACATGCAGAAAATATACAACAAATATACACTACAATTTATTTGCATGAGGATTACAGGACTTTCTCACTATAGAAGGCCTATAGATGCTTAGAAGCATTTTCTGTGATTTCAGAGTTTTTCAAATGCCAGTTTCGAAAATGAGGCAGATTTCACGGCAAAAACCTCTTAGAGCGGGTTCTAACCAATAGACATGTAATTTACATGGATTCGCTCACCATCAAATTCCGTCTTCTGAACACGCTACATGCATCTCGGATGCGACAAATATTCACTGCAGAGTTGTTAGCAAGTGGATTACAGCACTTTCATCCACCATACAAGGCTTATTGACACTTTGAAGAAATTTCTCAGATTTTTGAGTTTAGTTTTATGGCCAGTTTGGAAATGAGGCAGATTTGGCAGAAAAAAGCTCTTGGAGGCAGTTCTACCCAAAAGATATGTAATTTACCTAGTTTCAATCACCGTGACATTCTGTGGTCTGCACACGTTACATGCACCACGGATTCAACAAACATTTATAATGAATTGTGAACATGTGTATTACCGAACTTCATCCACAATTCATGGCATATTTATAACTAGAAACATTAACTCTGAATTTGCAGCTTTTTCCTAATTCCAGTTTTGAAATTCAGTCCGTTTTTTCAGAAAAAAATTTTTGGATTGGATTCTAACCAATAGGCATGTAATTAACATAGATTCCATTGCCGGCATTTTCCGTGATACGATCAACCTGCATGCATAACACTTTCTACAAATACTCACCACAGATTTGTTTGCATGTTTTTAACGATCTTCCATCACAATACAAGTCATATTGACACTTTGAAGCTTTATCTCTGATTTTGCAGAGATTTTCTAACGCCAGTTTCAAAAATGAGGCAGATTTCGCAGAAAATTCTCTTGGAGCGAATTCTACCCAAGACACATGTATTTTACATAGATTCGCTCACCGTGATATTCTGTGTTCCGAACATGCTTCACGTATCTCGGATTCAACAAATATTCACTACAGAGTTGTTAGCATGTGGATTACCGAACTTTCCTCCACCATAAAAGGCAGATTTACACCGAAAATCTAGTAATCTGTTTTCGCATGGTTTTCCTTAAGCCAGTTTCGAAAATCAGGCCGATTTCTCAGGAAAAATCTCTTGGAGTGATTTCTAACCAAGAGAAATGTAATTTACATAAATTCCCTGGCCATGAAATTCCGTGTTCCGAACATGCTACATTCATAAACGTTTCGACAAATAGTCACTACAAATTTGTTAGCATGTGGATTACCGAACTTTCATCACAATACACTGAATATTGATTCATAGAAGTATTTTCTCAAATTTTCCAGAGTTTTTCAAACGCCAGTTTCAAAAAAGACGAAGTTTTCGCAGAAAAACTCTCTCGGAGCGAGTTCTACCCAATAGAGAAGTAATTTAAATTGTTTCAATCACCGTGAATTTCCACGTTCTGAACACGGTACATGCATCACGAATTAGAAAAAGATTCTTTAATATGTTGTGAAAATGTGGATTACCGAACTTTCTTGCAACATATAGGCACATTTACACCTACAAATATTTACTCTCGTTTTGCAGCTTTTTCCAAGCTTCAGATTCGATAATCATGCAATTTTCGCAGAAAAATCCTCTTCTAGCTCGTTCTACTCAATAGAATTTTAATTTACATAGTTTCATTACCGTGAAATTCCGTTTTCCAAAAGCGCTACATGAATCACGGTTTAAAAAATCATTACTACACTGTAATTTCCATGTGGATTACCGGACTTTCGTTCACCATTCAAGGCATATTGACACTTAGAAGCATTTTCTCAGATTTCACAGGATTCTCCTAATGGCAGTTTCCAAAATGAGGCACATTTCGCAGAAAAATTCTCTTCAAGAGAGTCCTACCCAATAGACATGTAACTTACAATGTTTCCTTTAATCTGACATTCCGTATTCTGAACACATTAAATGCATCACGAGGTCGACAAACATTCTTTAATGAGTGTGATCAAGTGGATTATCGATTTTTCAACCACAATACAAGGCATATTTACACCTAGAAACATTTATTCAGATTTCGCAGGTTTTCCTAAAGGTAGTTACGAAAATCAGTTAGTTTTCGCAGAAAAATTCTCTTGGTGCATGTTCTATCCAATAGATATCTCATCTTCATAGATACCGTCACCGTAACATTCTGTGTTCCGAAAACATTACATGCACCACGGATTCAACAAATATTCACTGCTGAGTTCTTAGCATGTGAATTACACATCTTTAATAACCCATTGAAGACACATTGCCACCTTAAAGCATTTACTCAGATTTTGCAGCGTTTTCAAAACAGCAGTTTCCAAACTGAAGCAGATTTTTCAGTAAAATTCTCCTGGAGCGTGTTCTAACCAATAGATATGTCATTTACATAGTTTTCCTCACCGTGACAGTCCATGTTTCGAACGTGCTACACACCTCACGGATTTGACAAACATTTTAATGAGTTGTGTACATGTGTATTACAAAACTTTCATCCACCATACAAGGCATATTTACACCTAGAAACATTAACACTGAGTTCGCATATATTTCCTAAAAGCAGTTTCGAAAATCAGGCAGTTTTCAAAGGAAAAAACTGTTGGAGCGTGTTCTATCCACTAGATATCTAAATTACATAGAGTCTCCTGCTGTGAAATTACGTGTTTCGAACACGCTACATGCAGAAAAGATTCGACAAAAATACACTACAGAGTTGTTTGCGTGTGAATTACAGGACTTTCATCACAATAGAAGGCATATTGATGCTTAGAAGTATTTTCTCTGATATCACACAGCTTTGGAAGTGCCAGTTTCGAAAATGAGGCAGATTTCACGGAAAAAAACCTCTTGGAGCTGGTTCTAACCAATAGAATGTAATTTACATGGATTCGCTCACCGTGAAATTCCGTGTTCCGAACACGCTACATGCATCTCGAATGCGACAATTATTCACTACCTAGTGGTTAGCATGTGAATTACAGCACTTTCATCTACCATACAAGGCTTACTGAGACTTTTAAGAATTTTCTCAGATTTCGCAGTTTATTTTCTTTGCCAGATTTGAAAATGAGGCAGATTTCGCAGAAAAATGCTCTTGGAGCCAGTTCTAGCCAAAAGATATGTAATTTACCTAGTTTCAATCACCGTGACATTCCGTGTTCTGAACACGTTACATGCACCACGATTTCAACAAACATTTCTTAATGAGTTGTGAACATGTGTATTACCGAACTTCATCCACCATACATGGCATATTTACAACTAGAAACATTAACTTTGAATTTGCAGCTTTTTTCTAATGCCAGTTTTGAAATTGACGAAGTTTTCACAGAAAAACACTCTCGGAGCGAGTTCTACACAATAGAGACGTAATTTACATTGTTTCAATCACCGTGAAATTCCACATTCTGAACACGGTACATGCATCACGGATTAGAAAAAGATTCTTTAATATGTTGTGAAAATGTGGATTAACGATCTTTCTTGCAACATAAAGGCACATTTACACCTACAAATATTTACTCTCGTTTTGCAGCTTTTTCCAAGCTTCAGATTCGATAATCATGCAATTTTCGCAGAAAAATCCTCTTCTAGCTCGTTGTACTCAATAGAATTGTAATTTACATAGTTTCATTACCGTGAAATTCCGTTTTCCAAAAGTGCTACATGAATCACGGTTTAAAAATTAAATACTACACTGTTATTAACATGTGGATTACCGGACTTTCATTCACCATTCAAGGCATATTGACACTTAGAAGCATTTTCTCAGATTTCACAGGGTTCTCCTAATGGCAGTTTTCAAAATGAGGCACATTTCGCAAAAAAATTCTCTTCAAGCGAGTTCTACCCAATAGACATGTAACTTAAAATTTTTCCTTCACTACGACATTCCGTATTCCGAACACGTTACATGCATCACGAATTCAACAAACATTCTTTAATGAGTGTGAGCATGTGGATTACCAAACTTTCATCCACCATAAAAGGAATATTTACACCTAGAAGTAGTTATTCTGATTTCGCAGGTTTTTCGTAACATCCAGATTTGAAAATCATGAAATTTTTACAGAAACATTCAATTCAAGCGAGTTCTATCCAGCAGAATTGTTATTTTCAGAGCTTCACTCACCGAGACATTCCGTGTTCTGAAAACGTTACATTCATCACGGCTTCGACAAACATTATTTAATGACCGTGAGCATGTGGTTTACCGATTTTTCAACCACAATACCAGCATATTTACACCTAGAAACATTTAATTAGATTTCGCAGGTTTTCCTAACGTCAGTTACGAAAATCAGGGAGATTTGCTGAAAAATACTCTTGGTGCATGTTCTATCCAATAGATATCTAATCTTCATAGATACCGTCACCGTAACATTCTGTGTTCCGAAAAAGTTACATGCACCACGGATTCAACAAATATTCACTGCTGAGTTCTTAGCATGTGAATTACACATCTTTAATAACCCATTGAAGACACATTGTCACCTTAAAGCATTTACTCAGATTTTGCAGCGTTTCAAAACACCAGTTTCCAAACTGAGGCAGATTTTTCAGTAAATGCTCCTGGAGCGTGTTCTAACCAATAGATATGTCATTTACATAGTTTTCCTCACCGTGACAGTCCATGTTCCGAACGTGCTACACACATCACGGATTTGACAAACATTTTAATGAGTTGTGTACATGTGTATTATAAAACTTTCATCCACCATACAAGGCATATTTACACCTAGAAACATTAACACTGAGTTCGCATATATTTCCTAAAAGCAGTTTCGAAATTCAGGCAGTTTTCAAAGGAAAAACTGTTGGAGCGTGTTCTACAAAATAGATATGTAAATTACATAGATTCTCCCGCTGTGAAATTACGTGTTTCGAACACGCTACATGCAGAAAAGATTCGACAAAAATACACTACAGAGTTGTTTGCATGTGGATTACAGGACTTTCATCACAATAGAAGGCATATTGATGCTTAGAAGTATTTTCTCTGATATCACACAGCTTTTGAAATGCCAGTTTCGAAAATGAGGCAGATTTCACGGAAAAAACCTCTTGGAGCTGGTTCTAACCAATAGAATGTAATTTACATGGATTCGCTCACCGTGAAATTCCGTGTTCCGAACACGCTACATGCATCTCGAATGCGACAATTATTCACTACCTAGTGGTTAGCATGTGGATTACAGCACTTTCATCTACCATACAAGGCTTACTGAGACTTTTAAGAATTTTCTCAGATTTCGCAGTTTATTTTCTTTGCCAGATTTGAAAATGAGGCAGATTTCGCAGAAAAATGCTCTTGGAGCCAGTTCTAGCCAAAAGATATGTAATTTACCTAGTTTCAATCACCGTGACATTCCGTGTTCTGAACACGTTACATGCACCACGGATTCAACAAACATTTATAATGAATTGTGAACATGTGTATTACCGAACTTCATCCACAATTCATGGCATATTTATAACTAGAAACATTAACTCTGAATTTGCAGCTTTTTCCTAATGCCAGTTTTGAAATTCAGTCCGTTTTTCCAGAAAAAATTTTTTGGATTGGATTCTAACCAATAGGCATGTAATTAACATAGATTCCATTGCCGGCATTTTCCGTGATACGATCAACCTGCACGCATAACACTTTCTACAAATACTCACCACAGATTTGTTTGCATGTTTTTAACGATCTTCCATCACAATACAAGTCATATTGACACTTTGAAGCTTTATCTCTGATTTTGCAGAGATTTTCAAACGCCAGTTTCAAAAATGAGGCAGATTTCGCAGAAAATTCTCTTGGAGCGAATTCTACCCAAGACACATGTATTTTACATAGATTCGCTCACCGTGATATTCTGTGTTCCGAACATGCTTCATGAATCACGGTTTAAAAATTAAATACTACACTGTTATTACCATGTGGATTACCGGACTTTCATTCACCATTCAAGGCATATGACACTTAGAAGCATTTTCTCAGATTTCACAGGGTTCTCCTAATGGCAGTTTTCAAAATGAGGCACATTTCGCAAAAAATTCTCTTCAAGCGAGTTCTACCCAATAGACATGTAACTTAAATTTTTTCCTTCACTACGACATTCCGTATTCCGAACACGTTACATGCATCACGAATTCAACAAACATTCTTTAATGAGTGTGAGCATGTGGATTACCAAACTTTCATCCACCATAAAAGGAATATTTACACCTAGAAGTAGTTATTCTGATTTCGCAGGTTTTTTCGTAACATCCAGTTTTGAAAATCATGAAATTTTTACAGAAACATTCAATTCAAGCGAGTTCTATCCAGCAGAATTGTTATTTTCAGAGCTTCACTCACCGAGACATTCCGTGTTCTGAAAACGTTACATTCATCACGGCTTCGACAAACATTATTTAATGACCGTGAGCATGTGGTTACCGATTTTTCAACCACAATACAAGCATATTTACACCTAGAAACATTTACTTAGATTTCGCAGGTTTTCCTAACGTCAGTTACGAAAATCAGGCAGATTTGCTGAAAAATACTCTTGGTGCATGTTCTATCCAATAGATATCTAATCTTCATAGATACCATCACCGTAACATTCTGTGTTCCGAAAACGTTACATGCACCACGGATTCAACAAATATTCACTGCTGAGTTCTTAGCATGTGAATTACACATCTTTAATAACCCATTGAAGACACATTGTCACCTTAAAGCATTTACTCAGATTTTGCAGCGTTTCAAAACACCAGTTTCCAAACTGAGGCAGATTTTTCAGTAAAATGCTCCTGGAGCGTGTTCTAACCAATAGATATGTCATTTACATAGTTTTCCTCACCGTGACAGTCCATGTTCCGAACGTGCTACACACATCACGGATTTGACAAACATTTTAATGAGTTGTGTACATGTGTATTATAAAACTTTCATCCACCATACAAGGCATATTTACACCTAGAAACATTAACACTGAGTTCGCATATATTTCCTAAAAGCAGTTTCGAAATTCAGGCAGTTTTCAAAGGAAAAACTGTTGGAGCGTGTTCTACAAAATAGATATGTAAATTACATAGATTCTCCCGCTGTGAAATTACATGTTTCGAACATGGTACATGCAGAAAATATACAACAAATATACACTACAGATTTATTTGCATGAGGATTACAGGACTTTCTCACTATAGAAGGCCTATAGATGCTTAGAAGCATTTTCTGTGATTTCAGAGTTTTTCAAATGCCAGTTTCGAAAATGAGGCAGATTTCACGGCAAAAACCTCTTAGAGCGGGTTCTAACCAATAGACATGTAATTTACATGGATTCGCTCACCATCAAATTCCGTCTTCTGAACACGCTACATGCATCTCGGATGCGACAAATATTCACTGCAGAGTTGTTAGCAAGTGGATTACAGCACTTTCATCCACCATACAAGGCTTATTGACACTTTGAAGAAATTTCTCAGATTTTTGAGTTTAGTTTTATGCCAGTTTGGAAATGAGGCAGATTTGGCAGAAAAAAGCTCTTGGAGGCAGTTCTACCCAAAAGATATGTAATTTACCTAGTTTCAATCACCGTGACATTCTGTGGTCTGCACACGTTACATGCACCACGGATTCAACAAACATTTATAATGAATTGTGAACATGTGTATTACCGAACTTCATCCACAATTCATGGCATATTTATAACTAGAAACATTAACTCTGAATTTGCAGCTTTTTCCTAATGCCAGTTTTGAAATTCAGTCCGTTTTTTCAGAAAAAAATTTTTGGATTGGATTCTAACCAATAGGCATGTAATTAACATAGATTCCATTGCCGGCATTTTCCGTGATACGATCAACCTGCATGCATAACACTTTCTACAAATACTCACCACAGATTTGTTTGCATGTTTTTAACGATCTTCCATCACAATACAAGTCATATTGACACTTTGAAGCTTTATCTCTGATTTTGCAGAGATTTTCTAACGCCAGTTTCAAAAATGAGGCAGATTTCGCAGAAAATTCTCTTGGAGCGAATTCTACCCAAGACACATGTATTTTACATAGATTCGCTCACCGTGATATTCTGTGTTCCGAACATGCTTCACGTATCTCGGATTCAACAAATATTCACTACAGAGTTGTTAGCATGTGGATTACCGAACTTTCCTCCACCATAAAAGGCAGATTTACACCGAAAATCTAGTAATCTGTTTTCGCATGGTTTTCCTTAAGCCAGTTTCGAAAATCAGGCCGATTTCTCAGGAAAAATCTCTTGGAGTGATTTCTAACCAAGAGAAATGTAATTTACATAAATTCCCTGGCCATGAAATTCCGTGTTCCGAACATGCTACATTCATAAACGTTTCGACAAATAGTCACTACAAATTTGTTAGCATGTGGATTACCGAACTTTCATCACAATACACTGAATATTGATTCATAGAAGTATTTTCTCAAATTTTCCAGAGTTTTTCAAACGCCAGTTTCAAAAAAGACGAAGTTTTCGCAGAAAAACTCTCTCGGAGCGAGTTCTACCCAATAGAGAAGTAATTTACATTGTTTCAATCACCGTGAATTTCCACGTTCTGAACACGGTACATGCATCACGAATTAGAAAAAGATTCTTTAATATGTTGTGAAAATGTGGATTACCGAACTTTCTTGCAACATATAGGCACATTTACACCTACAAATATTTACTCTCGTTTTGCAGCTTTTTCCAAGCTTCAGATTCGATAATCATGCAATTTTCGCAGAAAAATCCTCTTCTAGCTCGTTCTACTCAATAGAATTTTAATTTACATAGTTTCATTACCGTGAAATTCCGTTTTCCAAAAGCGCTACATGAATCACGGTTTAAAAAATCATTACTACACTGTAATTTCCATGTGGATTACCGGACTTTCGTTCACCATTCAAGGCATATTGACACTTAGAAGCATTTTCTCAGATTTCACAGGATTCTCCTAATGGCAGTTTCCAAAATGAGGCACATTTCGCAGAAAAATTCTCTTCAAGAGAGTCCTACCCAATAGACATGTAACTTACAATGTTTCCTTTAATCTGACATTCCGTATTCTGAACACATTAAATGCATCACGAGGTCGACAAACATTCTTTAATGAGTGTGAGCAAGTGGATTATCGATTTTTCAACCACAATACAAGGCATATTTACACCTAGAAACATTTATTCAGATTTCGCAGGTTTTCCTAAAGGTAGTTACGAAAATCAGTTAGTTTTCGCAGAAAAATTCTCTTGGTGCATGTTCTATCCAATAGATATCTCATCTTCATAGATACCGTCACCGTAACATTCTGTGTTCCGAAAAAGTTACATGCACCACGGATTCAACAAATATTCACTGCTGAGTTCTTAGCATGTGAATTACACATCTTTAATAACCCATTGAAGACACATTGCCACCTTAAAGCATTTACTCAGATTTTGCAGCGTTTTCAAAACAGCAGTTTCCAAACTGAGGCAGATTTTTCAGTAAAATTCTCCTGGAGCGTGTTCTAACCAAAAGATATGTCATTTACATAGTTTTCCTCACCGTGACAGTCCATGTTTCGAACGTGCTACACACCTCACGGATTTGACAAACATTTTAATGAGTTGTGTACATGTGTATTACAAAACTTTCATCCACCATACAAGGCATATTTACACCTAGAAACATTAACACTGAGTTCGCATATATTTCCTAAAAGCAGTTTCGAAAATCAGGCAGTTTTCAAAGGAAAAAACTGTTGGAGCGTGTTCTACCCAATAGATATGTAAATTACATACATTCTCCTGCTGTGAAATTACGTGTTTCGAACACGCTACATGCAGAAAAGATTCGACAAAAATACACTACAGAGTTGTTTGCATGTGGATTACAGGACTTTCATCACAATAGAAGGCATATTGATGCTTAGAAGTATTTTCTCTGATATCACACAGCTTTTGAAATGCCAGTTTCGAAAATGAGGCAGATTTCACGGAAAAAAACCTCTTGGAGCTGGTTCTAACCAATAGAATGTAATTTACATGGATTCGCTCACCGTGAAATTCCGTGTTCCGAACACGCTACATGCATCTCGAATGCGACAATTATTCACTACCTAGTGGTTAGCATGTGGATTACAGCACTTTCATCTACCATACAAGGCTTACTGAGACTTTTAAGAATTTTCTCAGATTTCGCAGTTTATTTTCTTTGCCAGATTTGAAAATGAGGCAGATTTCGCAGAAAAATGCTCTTGGAGCCAGTTCTAGCCAAAAGATATGTAATTTACCTAGTTTCAATCACCGTGACATTCCGTGTTCTGAACACGTTACATGCACCACGATTTCAACAAACATTTCTTAATGAGTTGTGAACATGTGTATTACCGAACTTCATCCACCATACATGGCATATTTACAACTAGAAACATTAACTTTGAATTTGCAGCTTTTTTCTAATGCCAGTTTTGAAATTGACGAAGTTTTCACAGAAAAACACTCTCGGAGCGAGTTCTACACAATAGAGACGTAATTTACATTGTTTCAATCACCGTGAAATTCCACATTCTGAACACGGTACATGCATCACGGATTAGAAAAAGATTCTTTAATATGTTGTGAAAATGTGGATTAACGATCTTTCTTGCAACATAAAGGCACATTTACACCTACAAATATTTACTCTCGTTTTGCAGCTTTTTCCAAACTTCAGATGCGATAATCATGCAATTTTCGCAGAAAAATCCTCTTCTAGCTCGTTGTACTCAATAGAATTGTAATTTACATAGTTTCATTACCGTGAAATTCCGTTTTCCAAAAGTGCTACATGAATCACGGTTTAAAAATTAAATACTACACTGTTATTACCATGTGGATTACCGGACTTTCATTCACCATTCAAGGCATATTGACACTTAGAAGCATTTTCTCAGATTTCACAGGGTTCTCCTAATGGCAGTTTTCAAAATGAGGCACATTTCGCAAAAAAATTCTCTTCAAGCGAGTTCTACCCAATAGACATGTAACTTAAATTTTTTCCTTCACTACGACATTCCGTATTCCGAACACGTTACATGCATCACGAATTCAACAAACATTCTTTAATGAGTGTGAGCATGTGGATTACCAAACTTTCATCCACCATAAAAGGAATATTTACACCTAGAAGTAGTTATTCTGATTTCGCAGGTTTTTCGTAACATCCAGATTTGAAAATCATGAAATTTTTACAGAAACATTCAATTCAAGCGAGTTCTATCCAGCAGAATTGTTATTTTCAGAGCTTCACTCACCGAGACATTCCGTGTTCTGAAAACGTTACATTCATCACGGCTTCGACAAACATTATTTAATGACCGTGAGCATGTGGTTTACCGATTTTTCAACCACAATACAAGCATATTTACACCTAGAAACATTTAATTAGATTTCGCAGGTTTTCCTAACGTCAGTTACGAAAATCAGGGAGATTTGCTGAAAAATACTCTTGGTGCATGTTCTATCCAATAGATATCTAATCTTCATAGATACCGTCACCGTAACATTCTGTGTTCCGAAAAAGTTACATGCACCACGGATTCAACAAATATTCACTGCTGAGTTCTTAGCATGTGAATTACACATCTTTAATAACCCATTGAAGACACATTGTCACCTTAAAGCATTTACTCAGATTTTGCAGCGTTTCAAAACACCAGTTTCCAAACTGAGGCAGATTTTTCAGTAAAATGCTCCTGGAGCGTGTTCTAACCAATAGATATGTCATTTACATAGTTTTCCTCACCGTGACAGTCCATGTTCCGAACGTGCTACACACATCACGGATTTGACAAACATTTTAATGAGTTGTGTACATGTGTATTATAAAACTTTCATCCACCATACAAGGCATATTTACACCTAGAAACATTAACACTGAGTTCGCATATATTTCCTAAAAGCAGTTTCGAAATTCAGGCAGTTTTCAAAGGAAAAACTGTTGGAGCGTGTTCTACAAAATAGATATGTAAATTACATAGATTCTCCCGCTGTGAAATTACATGTTTCGAACATGGTACATGCAGAAAATATACAACAAATATACACTACAGATTTATTTGCATGAGGATTACAGGACTTTCTCACTATAGAAGGCCTATAGATGCTTAGAAGCATTTTCTGTGATTTCAGAGTTTTTCAAACGCCAGTTTCGAAAATGAGGCAGATTTCACGGCAAAAACCTCTTAGAGCGGGTTCTAACCAATAGACATGTAATTTACATGGATTCGCTCACCATCAAATTCCGTCTTCTGAACACACTACATGCATCTCGGATGCGACAAATATTCACTGCAGAGTTGTTAGCAAGTGGATTACAGCACTTTCATCCACCATACAAGGCTTATTGACACTTTGAAGAAATTTCTCAGATTTTTGAGTTTAGTTTTATGCCAGTTTGGAAATGAGGCAGATTTGGCAGAAAAAAGCTCTTGGAGGCAGTTCTACCCAAAAGATATGTAATTTACCTAGTTTCAATCACCGTGACATTCTGTGGTCTGCACACGTTACATGCACCACGGATTCAACAAACATTTATAATGAATTGTGAACATGTGTATTACCGAACTTCATCCACAATTCATGGCATATTTATAACTAGAAACATTAACTCTGAATTTGCAGCTTTTTCCTAATGCCAGTTTTGAAATTCAGTCCGTTTTTTCAGAAAAAAATTTTTGGATTGGATTCTAACCAATAGGCATGTAATTAACATAGATTCCATTGCCGGCATTTTCCGTGATACGATCAACCTGCATGCATAACACTTTCTACAAATACTCACCACAGATTTGTTTGCATGTTTTTAACGATCTTCCATCACAATACAAGTCATATTGACACTTTGAAGCTTTATCTCTGATTTTGCAGAGATTTTCTAACGCCAGTTTCAAAAATGAGGCAGATTTCGCAGAAAATTCTCTTGGAGCGAATTCTACCCAAGACACATGTATTTTACATAGATTCGCTCACCGTGATATTCTGTGTTCCGAACATGCTTCACGTATCTCGGATTCAACAAATATTCACTACAGAGTTGTTAGCATGTGGATTACCGAACTTTCCTCCACCATAAAAGGCAGATTTACACCGAAAATCTAGTAATCTGTTTTCGCATGGTTTTCCTTAAGCCAGTTTCGAAAATCAGGCCGATTTCTCAGGAAAAATCTCTTGGAGTGATTTCTAACCAAGAGAAATGTAATTTACATAAATTCCCTGGCCATGAAATTCCGTGTTCCGAACATGCTACATTCATAAACGTTTCGACAAATAGTCACTACAAATTTGTTAGCATGTGGATTACCGAACTTTCATCACAATACACTGAATATTGATTCATAGAAGTATTTTCTCAAATTTTCCAGAGTTTTTCAAACGCCAGTTTCAAAAAAGACGAAGTTTTCGCAGAAAAACTCTCTCGGAGCGAGTTCTACCCAATAGAGAAGTAATTTACATTGTTTCAATCACCGTGAATTTCCACGTTCTGAACACGGTACATGCATCACGAATTAGAAAAAGATTCTTTAATATGTTGTGAAAATGTGGATTACCGAACTTTCTTGCAACATATAGGCACATTTACACCTACAAATATTTACTCTCGTTTTGCAGCTTTTTCCAAGCTTCAGATTCGATAATCATGCAATTTTCGCAGAAAAATCCTCTTCTAGCTCGTTCTACTCAATAGAATTTTAATTTACATAGTTTCATTACCGTGAAATTCCGTTTTCCAAAAGCGCTACATGAATCACGGTTTAAAAAATCATTACTACACTGTAATTTCCATGTGGATTACCGGACTTTCGTTCACCATTCAAGGCATATTGACACTTAGAAGCATTTTCTCAGATTTCACAGGATTCTCCTAATGGCAGTTTCCAAAATGAGGCACATTTCGCAGAAAAATTCTCTTCAAGAGAGTCCTACCCAATAGACATGTAACTTACAATGTTTCCTTTAATCTGACATTCCGTATTCTGAACACATTAAATGCATCACGAGGTCGACAAACATTCTTTAATGAGTGTGAGCAAGTGGATTATCGATTTTTCAACCACAATACAAGGCATATTTACACCTAGAAACATTTATTCAGATTTCGCAGGTTTTCCTAAAGGTAGTTACGAAAATCAGTTAGTTTTCGCAGAAAAATTCTCTTGGTGCATGTTCTATCCAATAGATATCTCATCTTCATAGATACCGTCACCGTAACATTCTGTGTTCCGAAAACATTACATGCACCACGGATTCAACAAATATTCACTGCTGAGTTCTTAGCATGTGAATTACACATCTTTAATAACCCATTGAAGACACATTGCCACCTTAAAGCATTTACTCAGATTTTGCAGCGTTTTCAAAACAGCAGTTTCCAAACTGAGGCAGATTTTTCAGTAAAATTCTCCTGGAGCGTGTTCTAACCAAAAGATATGTCATTTACATAGTTTTCCTCACCGTGACAGTCCATGTTTCGAACGTGCTACACACCTCACGGATTTGACAAACATTTTAATGAGTTGTGTACATGTGTATTACAAAACTTTCATCCACCATACAAGGCATATTTACACCTAGAAACATTAACACTGAGTTCGCATATATTTCCTAAAAGCAGTTTCGAAAATCAGGCAGTTTTCAAAGGAAAAAACTGTTGGAGCGTGTTCTACCCAATAGATATGTAAATTACATACATTCTCCTGCTGTGAAATTACGTGTTTCGAACACGCTACATGCAGAAAAGATTCGACAAAAATACACTACAGAGTTGTTTGCATGTGGATTACAGGACTTTCATCACAATAGAAGGCATATTGATGCTTAGAAGTATTTTCTCTGATATCACACAGCTTTTGAAATGCCAGTTTCGAAAATGAGGCAGATTTCACGGAAAAAAACCTCTTGGAGCTGGTTCTAACCAATAGAATGTAATTTACATGGATTCGCTCACCGTGAAATTCCGTGTTCCGAACACGCTACATGCATCTCGAATGCGACAATTATTCACTACCTAGTGGTTAGCATGTGGATTACAGCACTTTCATCTACCATACAAGGCTTACTGAGACTTTTAAGAATTTTCTCAGATTTCGCAGTTTATTTTCTTTGCCAGATTTGAAAATGAGGCAGATTTCGCAGAAAAATGCTCTTGGAGCCAGTTCTAGCCAAAAGATATGTAATTTACCTAGTTTCAATCACCGTGACATTCCGTGTTCTGAACACGTTACATGCACCACGATTTCAACAAACATTTCTTAATGAGTTGTGAACATGTGTATTACCGAACTTCATCCACCATACATGGCATATTTACAACTAGAAACATTAACTTTGAATTTGCAGCTTTTTTCTAATGCCAGTTTTGAAATTGACGAAGTTTTCACAGAAAAACACTCTCGGAGCGAGTTCTACACAATAGAGACGTAATTTACATTGTTTCAATCACCGTGAAATTCCACATTCTGAACACGGTACATGCATCACGGATTAGAAAAAGATTCTTTAATATGTTGTGAAAATGTGGATTAACGATCTTTCTTGCAACATAAAGGCACATTTACACCTACAAATATTTACTCTCGTTTTGCAGCTTTTTCCAAACTTCAGATGCGATAATCATGCAATTTTCGCAGAAAAATCCTCTTCTAGCTCGTTGTACTCAATAGAATTGTAATTTACATAGTTTCATTACCGTGAAATTCCGTTTTCCAAAAGTGCTACATGAATCACGGTTTAAAAATTAAATACTACACTGTTATTACCATGTGGATTACCGGACTTTCATTCACCATTCAAGGCATATTGACACTTAGAAGCATTTTCTCAGATTTCACAGGGTTCTCCTAATGGCAGTTTTCAAAATGAGGCACATTTCGCAAAAAAATTCTCTTCAAGCGAGTTCTACCCAATAGACATGTAACTTAAATTGTTTCCTTCACTACGACATTCCGTATTCCGAACACGTTACATGCATCACGAATTCAACAAACATTCTTTAATGAGTGTGAGCATGTGGATTACCAAACTTTCATCCACCATAAAAGGAATATTTACACCTAGAAGTAGTTATTCTGATTTCGCAGGTTTTTCGTAACATCCAGTTTTGAAAATCATGAAATTTTTACAGAAACATTCAATTCAAGCGAGTTCTATCCAGCAGAATTGTTATTTTCAGAGCTTCACTCACCGAGACATTCCGTGTTCTGAAAACGTTACATTCATCACGGCTTCGACAAACATTATTTAATGACCGTGAGCATGTGGTTTACCGATTTTTCAACCACAATACAAGCATATTTACACCTAGAAACATTTAATTAGATTTGCAGGTTTTCCTAACGTCAGTTACGAAAATCAGGGAGATTTGCTGAAAAATACTCTTGGTGCATGTTCTATCCAATAGATATCTAATCTTCATAGATACCGTCACCGTAACATTCTGTGTTCCGAAAAAGTTACATGCACCACGGATTCAACAAATATTCACTGCTGAGTTCTTAGCATGTGAATTACACATCTTTAATAACCCATTGAAGACACATTGTCACCTTAAAGCATTTACTCAGATTTTGCAGCGTTTCAAAACACCAGTTTCCAAACTGAGGCAGATTTTTCAGTAAAATGCTCCTGGAGCGTGTTCTAACCAATAGATATGTCATTTACATAGTTTTCCTCACCGTGACAGTCCATGTCCAAACGTGCTACACACATCACGGATTTGACAAACATTTTAATGAGTTGTGTACATGTGTATTATAAAACTTTCATCCACCATACAAGGCATATTTACACCTAGAAACATTAACACTGAGTTCGCATATATTTCCTAAAAGCAGTTTCGAAATTCAGGCAGTTTTCAAAGGAAAAACTGTTGGAGCGTGTTCTACAAAATAGATATGTAAATTACATAGATTCTCCCGCTGTGAAATTACATGTTTCGAACATGGTACATGCAGAAAATATACAACAAATATACACTACAGATTTATTTGCATGAGGATTACAGGACTTTCTCACTATAGAAGGCCTATAGATGCTTAGAAGCATTTTCTGTGATTTCAGAGTTTTTTCAAACGCCAGTTTCGAAAATGAGGCAGATTCACGGCAAAAACCTCTTAGAGCGGGTTCTAACCAATAGACATGTAATTTACATGGATTCGCTCACCATCAAATTCCGTCTTCTGAACACACTACATGCATCTCGGATGCGACAAATATTCACTGCAGAGTGTTAGCAAGTGGATTACAGCACTTTCATCCACCATACAAGGCTTATTGACACTTTGAAGAAATTTCTCAGATTTTTGAGTTTAGTTTTATGCCAGTTTGGAAATGAGGCAGATTTGGCAGAAAAAAGCTCTTGGAGGCAGTTCT
>NW_022588156.1:0-21469 GCF_009834535.1 Camelus ferus | reverse complement strand
CATAATATGTGGATTGGAGTTGGCAAATTAAAAGAATCTATGTGTTCCCAACAGCTAGGTGAAGGACGGCTTTCACACACTTATCTCTCAGAACTGAGCATGTGGAGAGACGTTCGTTCATCTAGCACAAAGGGAACAAGTTGCAGGAGAAACTTTTCTCTGGTTTCTCAGCCTGTTTCCTACTGCCTGTTTGAAGTCCGTGCAGTTTCCACTGTAAAACAGTTTTGGAGCTAGTACCTCCACATATATATGTATGGAGTGGAGTTGGCAAGTGAAAAGAAACTATGTGTTCCCAACAAGCTAGGTGAAGGACGGCTTTCACACACAATTATCTCTCAGAACTGAGCATGTGGAGAGACGTTCGTTCATCTAGCACAAAGGGAACGGGTTGCAGGAGAAACTTTTACTCTGGATTCTCAGTCTGTTTCCTAGTGCCGGTTTGAAGTTCCTGCAGTTTTCACTGTAAAACCGAGTTGGAGCTAGTACCTCCCCATATATATGTATGGAGTGGAGTTTGCAAGTGAAAAGAAACTTTGTGTTCCCAACAAGCTAGGTGAAGGACGGCTTTCACACACACTTATCTCTCAGAACTGAGCATGTGGAGAGACGTTCGTTCATCTAGCACAAAGGGAACGGGTTGCAGGAGAAACTTTTACTCTGGTTTCTCAGTCTGTTTCCTAGTGCCGGTTTGAAGTTCCTGCAGTTTTCACTGTAAAACCGAGTTGGAGCTAGTACCTCCCCATATATATGTATGGAGTGGAGTTTGCAAGTGAAAAGAAAACTTTGTGTTCCCAACAAGCTAGGTGAAGGACGGCTTTCACACACACTTATCTCTCAGAACTGAGCATGTGGAGAGACGTTCGTTCATCTAGCACAAAGGGAACGGGTTGCAGGAGAAACTTTTACTCTGGTTTCTCAGTCTGTTTCCTAGTGCCGGTTTGAAGTTCCTGCAGTTTTCACTGTAAAACCGAGTTGGAGCTAGTACCTCCCCATATATATGTATGGAGTGGAGTTTGCAAGTGAAAAGAAACTTTGTGTTCCCAACAAGCTAGGTGAAGGACGGCTTTCACACACACTTATCTCTCAGAACTGAGCATGTGGAGAGACGTTCGTTCATCTAGCACAAAGGGAACGGGTTGCAGGAGAAACTTTTACTCTGGTTTCTCAGTCTGTTTCCTAGTGCCGGTTTGAAGTTCCTGCAGTTTTCACTGTAAAACCGAGTTGGAGCTAGTACCTCCCCATATATATGTATGGAGTGGAGTTTGCAAGTGAAAAGAAACTTTGTGTTCCCAACAAGCTAGGTGAAGGACGGCTTTCACACACACTTATCTCTCAGAACTGAGCATGTGGAGAGACGTTCGTTCATCTAGCACAAAGGGAACGGGTTGCAGGAGAAACTTTTACTCTGGTTTCTCAGTCTGTTTCCTAGTGCCGGTTTGAAGTTCCTGCAGTTTTCACTGTAAAACCGAGTTGGAGCTAGTACCTCCCCATATATATGTATGGAGTGGAGTTTGCAACTGAAAAGAAACTTTGTGTTCCCAACAAGCTAGGTGAAGGACGGCTTTCACACACACTTATCTCTCAGAACTGAGCATGTGGAGAGACGTTCGTTCATCTAGCACAAAGGGAACGGGTTGCAGGAGAAACTTTTACTCTGGTTTCTCAGTCTGTTTCCTAGTGCCGGTTTGAAGTTCCTGCAGTTTTCACTGTAAAACCGAGTTGGAGCTAGTACCTCCCCATATATATGTATGGAGTGGAGTTTGCAACTGAAAAGAAACTTTGTGTTCCCAACAAGCTAGGTGAAGGACGGCTTTCACACACACTTATCTCTCAGAACTGAGCATGTGGAGAGACGTTCGTTCATCTAGCACAAAGGGAACGGGTTGCAGGAGAAACTTTTACTCTGGTTTCTCAGTCTGTTTCCTAGTGCCGGTTTGAAGTTCCTGCAGTTTTCACTGTAAAACCGAGTTGGAGCTAGTACCTCCCATATATATGTATGGAGTGGAGTTTGCAACTGAAAAGAAACTTTGTGTTCCCAACAAGCTAGGTGAAGGACGGCTTTCACACACACTTATCTCTCAGAACTGAGCATGTGGAGAGACGTTCGTTCATCTAGCACAAAGGGAACGGGTTGCAGGAGAAACTTTTACTCTGGTTTCTCAGTCTGTTTCCTAGTGCCGGTTTGAAGTTCCTGCAGTTTTCACTGTAAAACCGAGTTGGAGCTAGTACCTCCCCATATATATGTATGGAGTGGAGTTTGCAACTGAAAAGAAACTTTGTGTTCCCAACAAGCTAGGTGAAGGACGGCTTTCACACACACTTATCTCTCAGAACTGAGCATGTGGAGAGACGTTCGTTCATCTAGCACAAAGGGAACGGGTTGCAGGAGAAACTTTTACTCTGGTTTCTCAGTCTGTTTCCTAGTGCCGGTTTGAAGTTCCTGCAGTTTTCACTGTAAAACCGAGTTGGAGCTAGTACCTCCCCATATATATGTATGGAGTGGAGTTTGCAAGTGAAAAGAAACTTTGTGTTCCCAACAAGCTAGGTGAAGGACGGCTTTCACACACACTTATCTCTCAGAACTGAGCATGTGGAGAGACGTTCGTTCATCTAGCACAAAGGGAACGGGTTGCAGGAGAAACTTTTACTCTGGTTTCTCAGTCTGTTTCCTAGTGCCGGTTTGAAGTTCCTGCAGTTTTCACTGTAAAACCGAGTTGGAGCTAGTACCTCCCCATATATATGTATGGAGTGGAGTTTGCAACTGAAAAGAAACTTTGTGTTCCCAACAAGCTAGGTGAAGGACGGCTTTCACACACACTTATCTCTCAGAACTGAGCATGTGGAGAGACGTTCGTTCATCTAGCACAAAGGGAACGGGTTGCAGGAGAAACTTTTACTCTGGTTTCTCAGTCTGTTTCCTAGTGCCGGTTTGAAGTTCCTGCAGTTTTCACTGTAAAACCGAGTTGGAGCTAGTACCTCCCCATATATATGTATGGAGTGGAGTTTGCAACTGAAAAGAAACTTTGTGTTCCCAACAAGCTAGGTGAAGGACGGCTTTCACACACACTTATCTCTCAGAACTGAGCATGTGGAGAGACGTTCGTTCATCTAGCACAAAGGGAACGGGTTGCAGGAGAAACTTTTACTCTGGTTTCTCAGTCTGTTTCCTAGTGCCGGTTTGAAGTTCCTGCAGTTTTCACTGTAAAACCGAGTTGGAGCTAGTACCTCCCCATATATATGTATGGAGTGGAGTTTGCAACTGAAAAGAAACTTTGTGTTCCCAACAAGCTAGGTGAAGGACGGCTTTCACACACACTTATCTCTCAGAACTGAGCATGTGGAGAGACGTTCGTTCATCTAGCACAAAGGGAACGGGTTGCAGGAGAAACTTTTACTCTGGTTTCTCAGTCTGTTTCCTAGTGCCGGTTTGAAGTTCCTGCAGTTTTCACTGTAAAACCGAGTTGGAGCTAGTACCTCCCCATATATATGTATGGAGTGGAGTTTGCAACTGAAAAGAAACTTTGTGTTCCCAACAAGCTAGGTGAAGGACGGCTTTCACACACACTTATCTCTCAGAACTGAGCATGTGGAGAGACGTTCGTTCATCTAGCACAAAGGGAACGGGTTGCAGGAGAAACTTTTACTCTGGTTTCTCAGTCTGTTTCCTAGTGCCGGTTTGAAGTTCCTGCAGTTTTCACTGTAAAACCGAGTTGGAGCTAGTACCTCCCCATATATATGTATGGAGTGGAGTTTGCAAGTGAAAAGAAACTTTGTGTTCCCAACAAGCTAGGTGAAGGACGGCTTTCACACACACTTATCTCTCAGAACTGAGCATGTGGAGAGACGTTCGTTCATCTAGCACAAAGGGAACGGGTTGCAGGAGAAACTTTTACTCTGGTTTCTCAGTCTGTTTCCTAGTGCCGGTTTGAAGTTCCTGCAGTTTTCACTGTAAAACCGAGTTGGAGCTAGTACCTCCCCATATATATGTATGGAGTGGAGTTTGCAACTGAAAAGAAACTTTGTGTTCCCAACAAGCTAGGTGAAGGACGGCTTTCACACACACTTATCTCTCAGAACTGAGCATGTGGAGAGACGTTCGTTCATCTAGCACAAAGGGAACGGGTTGCAGGAGAAACTTTTACTCTGGTTTCTCAGTCTGTTTCCTAGTGCCGGTTTGAAGTTCCTGCAGTTTTCACTGTAAAACCGAGTTGGAGCTAGTACCTCCCCATATATATGTATGGAGTGGAGTTTGCAACTGAAAAGAAACTTTGTGTTCCCAACAAGCTAGGTGAAGGACGGCTTTCACACACACTTATCTCTCAGAACTGAGCATGTGGAGAGACGTTCGTTCATCTAGCACAAAGGGAACGGGTTGCAGGAGAAACTTTTACTCTGGTTTCTCAGTCTGTTTCCTAGTGCCGGTTTGAAGTTCCTGCAGTTTTCACTGTAAAACCGAGTTGGAGCTAGTACCTCCCCATATATATGTATGGAGTGGAGTTTGCAACTGAAAAGAAACTTTGTGTTCCCAACAAGCTAGGTGAAGGACGGCTTTCACACACACTTATCTCTCAGAACTGAGCATGTGGAGAGACGTTCGTTCATCTAGCACAAAGGGAACGGGTTGCAGGAGAAACTTTTACTCTGGTTTCTCAGTCTGTTTCCTAGTGCCGGTTTGAAGTTCCTGCAGTTTTCACTGTAAAACCGAGTTGGAGCTAGTACCTCCCCATATATATGTATGGAGTGGAGTTTGCAAGTGAAAAGAAACTTTGTGTTCCCAACAAGCTAGGTGAAGGACGGCTTTCACACACACTTATCTCTCAGAACAGAGCATGTGGGGAGACGTTCGTTCAACTAGCACTAAGTTAACGGGTTGCAGGAGAAACTTTTACTCTGGTTTCTTAATCTGTTTCCTGTTGCCGGTATGAATTTCCTGCAGTTTTTACTGTAAAACCGAGTTGGAGCTAGTACCTCCCCATATATATGTATGGAGTGGAGTTGGCAACTGAAAAGAAACTTTGTGTTCCCAACAAGCTAGGTGAAGGACGGCTTTCACACACACTTATCTCTCAGAAATGAGCATGTGGAGAGACGTTCGTTCATCTATCACAAAAGGATCGGGTTGCAGGAGAAACTTATACGCCGGTTTCTCAGTCTGTATCCTACTGCCGGTTTGAAGTTCCTGCAGTTTTCACTGTAAAACCGAGTTGGAGCTAGTACCTCCCCTTATATATGTATGGAGTGGAGGATTGCAACTGAAAAGAAACTTTGTGTTCCCAACAAGCTAGGTGAAGGACGGCTTTCACACACACTTATCTCTCAGAACTGAGCATGTGGAGAGACGTTCGTTCATCTAGCACAAAGGGAACGGGTTGCAGGAGAAACTTTTACTCTGGTTTCTCAGTCTGTTTCCTAGTGCCGGTTTGAAGTTCCTGCAGTTTTCACTGTAAAACCGAGTTGGAGCTAGTACCTCCCCATATATATGTATGGAGTGGAGTTTGCAACTGAAAAGAAACTTTGTGTTCCCAACAAGCTAGGTGAAGGACGGCTTTCACACACACTTATCTCTCAGAACTGAGCATGTGGAGAGACGTTCGTTCATCTAGCACAAAGGGAACGGGTTGCAGGAGAAACTTTTACTCTGGTTTCTCAGTCTGTTTCCTAGTGCCGGTTTGAAGTTCCTGCAGTTTTCACTGTAAAACCGAGTTGGAGCTAGTACCTCCCCATATATATGTATGGAGTGGAGTTTGCAACTGAAAAGAAACTTTGTGTTCCCAACAAGCTAGGTGAAGGACGGCTTTCACACACACTTATCTCTCAGAACTGAGCATGTGGAGAGACGTTCGTTCATCTAGCACAAAGGGAACGGGTTGCAGGAGAAACTTTTACTCTGGTTTCTCAGTCTGTTTCCTAGTGCCGGTTTGAAGTTCCTGCAGTTTTCACTGTAAAACCGAGTTGGAGCTAGTACCTCCCCATATATATGTATGGAGTGGAGTTTGCAAGTGAAAAGAAACTTTGTGTTCCCAACAAGCTAGGTGAAGGACGGCTTTCACACACACTTATCTCTCAGAACTGAGCATGTGGAGAGACGTTCGTTCATCTAGCACAAAGGGAACGGGTTGCAGGAGAAACTTTTACTCTGGTTTCTCAGTCTGTTTCCTAGTGCCGGTTTGAAGTTCCTGCAGTTTTCACTGTAAAACCGAGTTGGAGCTAGTACCTCCCCATATATATGTATGGAGTGGAGTTTGCAACTGAAAAGAAACTTTGTGTTCCCAACAAGCTAGGTGAAGGACGGCTTTCACACACACTTATCTCTCAGAACTGAGCATGTGGAGAGACGTTCGTTCATCTAGCACAAAGGGAACGGGTTGCAGGAGAAACTTTTACTCTGGTTTCTCAGTCTGTTTCCTAGTGCCGGTTTGAAGTTCCTGCAGTTTTCACTGTAAAACCGAGTTGGAGCTAGTACCTCCCCATATATATGTATGGAGTGGAGTTTGCAAGTGAAAAGAAACTTTGTGTTCCCAACAAGCTAGGTGAAGGACGGCTTTCACACACACTTATCTCTCAGAACTGAGCATGTGGAGAGACGTTCGTTCATCTAGCACAAAGGGAACGGGTTGCAGGAGAAACTTTACTCTGGTTTCTCAGTCTGTTTCCTAGTGCCGGTTTGAAGTTCCTGCAGTTTTCACTGTAAAACCGAGTTGGAGCTAGTACCTCCCCATATATATGTATGGAGTGGAGTTTGCAACTGAAAAGAAACTTTGTGTTCCCAACAAGCTAGGTGAAGGACGGCTTTCACACACACTTATCTCTCAGAACTGAGCATGTGGAGAGACGTTCGTTCATCTAGCACAAAGGGAACGGGTTGCAGGAGAAACTTTTACTCTGGTTTCTCAGTCTGTTTCCTAGTGCCGGTTTGAAGTTCCTGCAGTTTTCACTGTAAAACCGAGTTGGAGCTAGTACCTCCCCATATATATGTATGGAGTGGAGTTTGCAACTGAAAAGAAACTTTGTGTTCCCAACAAGCTAGGTGAAGGACGGCTTTCACACACACTTATCTCTCAGAACTGAGCATGTGGAGAGACGTTCGTTCATCTAGCACAAAGGGAACGGGTTGCAGGAGAAACTTTTACTCTGGTTTCTCAGTCTGTTTCCTAGTGCCGGTTTGAAGTTCCTGCAGTTTTCACTGTAAAACCGAGTTGGAGCTAGTACCTCCCCATATATATGTATGGAGTGGAGTTTGCAACTGAAAAGAAACTTTGTGTTCCCAACAAGCTAGGTGAAGGACGGCTTTCACACACACTTATCTCTCAGAACTGAGCATGTGGAGAGACGTTCGTTCATCTAGCACAAAGGGAACGGGTTGCAGGAGAAACTTTTACTCTGGTTTCTCAGTCTGTTTCCTAGTGCCGGTTTGAAGTTCCTGCAGTTTTCACTGTAAAACCGAGTTGGAGCTAGTACCTCCCCATATATATGTATGGAGTGGAGTTTGCAACTGAAAAGAAACTTTGTGTTCCCAACAAGCTAGGTGAAGGACGGCTTTCACACACACTTATCTCTCAGAACTGAGCATGTGGAGAGACGTTCGTTCATCTAGCACAAAGGGAACGGGTTGCAGGAGAAACTTTTACTCTGGTTTCTCAGTCTGTTTCCTAGTGCCGGTTTGAAGTTCCTGCAGTTTTCACTGTAAAACCGAGTTGGAGCTAGTACCTCCCCATATATATGTATGGAGTGGAGTTTGCAACTGAAAAGAAACTTTGTGTTCCCAACAAGCTAGGTGAAGGACGGCTTTCACACACACTTATCTCTCAGAACTGAGCATGTGGAGAGACGTTCGTTCATCTAGCACAAAGGGAACGGGTTGCAGGAGAAACTTTTACTCTGGTTTCTCAGTCTGTTTCCTAGTGCCGGTTTGAAGTTCCTGCAGTTTTCACTGTAAAACCGAGTTGGAGCTAGTACCTCCCCATATATATGTATGGAGTGGAGTTTGCAACTGAAAAGAAACTTTGTGTTCCCAACAAGCTAGGTGAAGGACGGCTTTCACACACACTTATCTCTCAGAACTGAGCATGTGGAGAGACGTTCGTTCATCTAGCACAAAGGGAACGGGTTGCAGGAGAAACTTTTACTCTGGTTTCTCAGTCTGTTTCCTAGTGCCGGTTTGAAGTTCCTGCAGTTTTCACTGTAAAACCGAGTTGGAGCTAGTACCTCCCCATATATATGTATGGAGTGGAGTTTGCAACTGAAAAGAAACTTTGTGTTCCCAACAAGCTAGGTGAAGGACGGCTTTCACACACACTTATCTCTCAGAACTGAGCATGTGGAGAGACGTTCGTTCATCTAGCACAAAGGGAACGGGTTGCAGGAGAAACTTTTACTCTGGTTTCTCAGTCTGTTTCCTAGTGCCGGTTTGAAGTTCCTGCAGTTTTCACTGTAAAACCGAGTTGGAGCTAGTACCTCCCCATATATATGTATGGAGTGGAGTTTGCAACTGAAAAGAAACTTTGTGTTCCCAACAAGCTAGGTGAAGGACGGCTTTCACACACACTTATCTCTCAGAACTGAGCATGTGGAGAGACGTTCGTTCATCTAGCACAAAGGGAACGGGTTGCAGGAGAAACTTTTACTCTGGTTTCTCAGTCTGTTTCCTAGTGCCGGTTTGAAGTTCCTGCAGTTTTCACTGTAAAACCGAGTTGGAGCTAGTACCTCCCCATATATATGTATGGAGTGGAGTTTGCAACTGAAAAGAAACTTTGTGTTCCCAACAAGCTAGGTGAAGGACGGCTTTCACACACACTTATCTCTCAGAACTGAGCATGTGGAGAGACGTTCGTTCATCTAGCACAAAGGGAACGGGTTGCAGGAGAAACTTTTACTCTGGTTTCTCAGTCTGTTTCCTAGTGCCGGTTTGAAGTTCCTGCAGTTTTCACTGTAAAACCGAGTTGGAGCTAGTACCTCCCCATATATATGTATGGAGTGGAGTTTGCAAGTGAAAAGAAACTTTGTGTTCCCAACAAGCTAGGTGAAGGACGGCTTTCACACACACTTATCTCTCAGAACTGAGCATGTGGAGAGACGTTCGTTCATCTAGCACAAAGGGAACGGGTTGCAGGAGAAACTTTTACTCTGGTTTCTCAGTCTGTTTCCTAGTGCCGGTTTGAAGTTCCTGCAGTTTTCACTGTAAAACCGAGTTGGAGCTAGTACCTCCCCATATATGTATGGAGTGGAGTTTGCAAGTGAAAAGAAACTTTGTGTTCCCAACAAGCTAGGTGAAGGACGGCTTTCACACACACTTATCTCTCAGAACTGAGCATGTGGAGAGACGTTCGTTCATCTAGCACAAAGGGAACGGGTTGCAGGAGAAACTTTTACTCTGGTTTCTCAGTCTGTTTCCTAGTGCCGGTTTGAAGTTCCTGCAGTTTTCACTGTAAAACCGAGTTGGAGCTAGTACCTCCCCATATATATGTATGGAGTGGAGTTTGCAAGTGAAAAGAAACTTTGTGTTCCCAACAAGCTAGGTGAAGGACGGCTTTCACACACACTTATCTCTCAGAACTGAGCATGTGGAGAGACGTTCGTTCATCTAGCACAAAGGGAACGGGTTGCAGGAGAAACTTTTACTCTGGTTTCTCAGTCTGTTTCCTAGTGCCGGTTTGAAGTTCCTGCAGTTTTCACTGTAAAACCGAGTTGGAGCTAGTACCTCCCCATATATATGTATGGAGTGGAGTTTGCAAGTGAAAAGAAACTTTGTGTTCCCAACAAGCTAGGTGAAGGACGGCTTTCACACACACTTATCTCTCAGAACTGAGCATGTGGAGAGACGTTCGTTCATCTAGCACAAAGGGAACGGGTTGCAGGAGAAACTTTTACTCTGGTTTCTCAGTCTGTTTCCTAGTGCCGGTTTGAAGTTCCTGCAGTTTTCACTGTAAAACCGAGTTGGAGCTAGTACCTCCCCATATATATGTATGGAGTGGAGTTTGCAACTGAAAAGAAACTTTGTGTTCCCAACAAGCTAGGTGAAGGACGGCTTTCACACACACTTATCTCTCAGAACTGAGCATGTGGAGAGACGTTCGTTCATCTAGCACAAAGGGAACGGGTTGCAGGAGAAACTTTTACTCTGGTTTCTCAGTCTGTTTCCTAGTGCCGGTTTGAAGTTCCTGCAGTTTTCACTGTAAAACCGAGTTGGAGCTAGTACCTCCCCATATATATGTATGGAGTGGAGTTTGCAACTGAAAAGAAACTTTGTGTTCCCAACAAGCTAGGTGAAGGACGGCTTTCACACACACTTATCTCTCAGAACTGAGCATGTGGAGAGACGTTCGTTCATCTAGCACAAAGGGAACGGGTTGCAGGAGAAACTTTTACTCTGGTTTCTCAGTCTGTTTCCTAGTGCCGGTTTGAAGTTCCTGCAGTTTTCACTGTAAAACCGAGTTGGAGCTAGTACCTCCCCATATATATGTATGGAGTGGAGTTTGCAACTGAAAAGAAACTTTGTGTTCCCAACAAGCTAGGTGAAGGACGGCTTTCACACACACTTATCTCTCAGAACTGAGCATGTGGAGAGACGTTCGTTCATCTAGCACAAAGGGAACGGGTTGCAGGAGAAACTTTTACTCTGGTTTCTCAGTCTGTTTCCTAGTGCCGGTTTGAAGTTCCTGCAGTTTTCACTGTAAAACCGAGTTGGAGCTAGTACCTCCCCATATATATGTATGGAGTGGAGTTTGCAACTGAAAAGAAACTTTGTGTTCCCAACAAGCTAGGTGAAGGACGGCTTTCACACACACTTATCTCTCAGAACTGAGCATGTGGAGAGACGTTCGTTCATCTAGCACAAAGGGAACGGGTTGCAGGAGAAACTTTTACTCTGGTTTCTCAGTCTGTTTCCTAGTGCCGGTTTGAAGTTCCTGCAGTTTTCACTGTAAAACCGAGTTGGAGCTAGTACCTCCCCATATATATGTATGGAGTGGAGTTTGCAACTGAAAAGAAACTTTGTGTTCCCAACAAGCTAGGTGAAGGACGGCTTTCACACACACTTATCTCTCAGAACTGAGCATGTGGAGAGACGTTCGTTCATCTAGCACAAAGGGAACGGGTTGCAGGAGAAACTTTTACTCTGGTTTCTCAGTCTGTTTCCTAGTGCCGGTTTGAAGTTCCTGCAGTTTTCACTGTAAAACCGAGTTGGAGCTAGTACCTCCCCATATATATGTATGGAGTGGAGTTTGCAACTGAAAAGAAACTTTGTGTTCCCAACAAGCTAGGTGAAGGACGGCTTTCACACACACTTATCTCTCAGAACTGAGCATGTGGAGAGACGTTCGTTCATCTAGCACAAAGGGAACGGGTTGCAGGAGAAACTTTTACTCTGGTTTCTCAGTCTGTTTCCTAGTGCCGGTTTGAAGTTCCTGCAGTTTTCACTGTAAAACCGAGTTGGAGCTAGTACCTCCCCATATATATGTATGGAGTGGAGTTTGCAAGTGAAAAGAAACTTTGTGTTCCCAACAAGCTAGGTGAAGGACGGCTTTCACACACACTTATCTCTCAGAACTGAGCATGTGGAGAGACGTTCGTTCATCTAGCACAAAGGGAACGGGTTGCAGGAGAAACTTTTACTCTGGTTTCTCAGTCTGTTTCCTAGTGCCGGTTTGAAGTTCCTGCAGTTTTCACTGTAAAACCGAGTTGGAGCTAGTACCTCCCCATATATATGTATGGAGTGGAGTTTGCAACTGAAAAGAAACTTTGTGTTCCCAACAAGCTAGGTGAAGGACGGCTTTCACACACACTTATCTCTCAGAACTGAGCATGTGGAGAGACGTTCGTTCATCTAGCACAAAGGGAACGGGTTGCAGGAGAAACTTTTACTCTGGTTTCTCAGTCTGTTTCCTAGTGCCGGTTTGAAGTTCCTGCAGTTTTCACTGTAAAACCGAGTTGGAGCTAGTACCTCCCCATATATATGTATGGAGTGGAGTTTGCAACTGAAAAGAAACTTTGTGTTCCCAACAAGCTAGGTGAAGGACGGCTTTCACACACACTTATCTCTCAGAACTGAGCATGTGGAGAGACGTTCGTTCATCTAGCACAAAGGGAACGGGTTGCAGGAGAAACTTTTACTCTGGTTTCTCAGTCTGTTTCCTAGTGCCGGTTTGAAGTTCCTGCAGTTTTCACTGTAAAACCGAGTTGGAGCTAGTACCTCCCCATATATATGTATGGAGTGGAGTTTGCAAGTGAAAAGAAACTTTGTGTTCCCAACAAGCTAGGTGAAGGACGGCTTTCACACACACTTATCTCTCAGAACTGAGCATGTGGAGAGACGTTCGTTCATCTAGCACAAAGGGAACGGGTTGCAGGAGAAACTTTTACTCTGGTTTCTCAGTCTGTTTCCTAGTGCCGGTTTGAAGTTCCTGCAGTTTTCACTGTAAAACCGAGTTGGAGCTAGTACCTCCCCATATATATGTATGGAGTGGAGTTTGCAAGTGAAAAGAAACTTTGTGTTCCCAACAAGCTAGGTGAAGGACGGCTTTCACACACACTTATCTCTCAGAACTGAGCATGTGGAGAGACGTTCGTTCATCTAGCACAAAGGGAACGGGTTGCAGGAGAAACTTTTACTCTGGTTTCTCAGTCTGTTTCCTAGTGCCGGTTTGAAGTTCCTGCAGTTTTCACTGTAAAACCGAGTTGGAGCTAGTACCTCCCCATATATATGTATGGAGTGGAGTTTGCAACTGAAAAGAAACTTTGTGTTCCCAACAAGCTAGGTGAAGGACGGCTTTCACACACACTTATCTCTCAGAACTGAGCATGTGGAGAGACGTTCGTTCATCTAGCACAAAGGGAACGGGTTGCAGGAGAAACTTTTACTCTGGTTTCTCAGTCTGTTTCCTAGTGCCGGTTTGAAGTTCCTGCAGTTTTCACTGTAAAACCGAGTTGGAGCTAGTACCTCCCCATATATATGTATGGAGTGGAGTTTGCAAGTGAAAAGAAACTTTGTGTTCCCAACAAGCTAGGTGAAGGACGGCTTTCACACACACTTATCTCTCAGAACTGAGCATGTGGAGAGACGTTCGTTCATCTAGCACAAAGGGAACGGGTTGCAGGAGAAACTTTTACTCTGGTTTCTCAGTCTGTTTCCTAGTGCCGGTTTGAAGTTCCTGCAGTTTTCACTGTAAAACCGAGTTGGAGCTAGTACCTCCCCATATATATGTATGGAGTGGAGTTTGCAACTGAAAAGAAACTTTGTGTTCCCAACAAGCTAGGTGAAGGACGGCTTTCACACACACTTATCTCTCAGAACTGAGCATGTGGAGAGACGTTCGTTCATCTAGCACAAAGGGAACGGGTTGCAGGAGAAACTTTTACTCTGGTTTCTCAGTCTGTTTCCTAGTGCCGGTTTGAAGTTCCTGCAGTTTTCACTGTAAAACCGAGTTGGAGCTAGTACCTCCCCATATATATGTATGGAGTGGAGTTTGCAACTGAAAAGAAACTTTGTGTTCCCAACAAGCTAGGTGAAGGACGGCTTTCACACACACTTATCTCTCAGAACTGAGCATGTGGAGAGACGTTCGTTCATCTAGCACAAAGGGAACGGGTTGCAGGAGAAACTTTTACTCTGGTTTCTCAGTCTGTTTCCTAGTGCCGGTTTGAAGTTCCTGCAGTTTTCACTGTAAAACCGAGTTGGAGCTAGTACCTCCCCATATATATGTATGGAGTGGAGTTTGCAACTGAAAAGAAACTTTGTGTTCCCAACAAGCTAGGTGAAGGACGGCTTTCACACACACTTATCTCTCAGAACTGAGCATGTGGAGAGACGTTCGTTCATCTAGCACAAAGGGAACGGGTTGCAGGAGAAACTTTTACTCTGGTTTCTCAGTCTGTTTCCTAGTGCCGGTTTGAAGTTCCTGCAGTTTTCACTGTAAAACCGAGTTGGAGCTAGTACCTCCCCATATATATGTATGGAGTGGAGTTTGCAACTGAAAAGAAACTTTGTGTTCCCAACAAGCTAGGTGAAGGACGGCTTTCACACACACTTATCTCTCAGAACTGAGCATGTGGAGAGACGTTCGTTCATCTAGCACAAAGGGAACGGGTTGCAGGAGAAACTTTTACTCTGGTTTCTCAGTCTGTTTCCTAGTGCCGGTTTGAAGTTCCTGCAGTTTTCACTGTAAAACCGAGTTGGAGCTAGTACCTCCCCATATATATGTATGGAGTGGAGTTTGCAAGTGAAAAGAAACTTTGTGTTCCCAACAAGCTAGGTGAAGGACGGCTTTCACACACACTTATCTCTCAGAACTGAGCATGTGGAGAGACGTTCGTTCATCTAGCACAAAGGGAACGGGTTGCAGGAGAAACTTTTACTCTGGTTTCTCAGTCTGTTTCCTAGTGCCGGTTTGAAGTTCCTGCAGTTTTCACTGTAAAACCGAGTTGGAGCTAGTACCTCCCCATATATATGTATGGAGTGGAGTTTGCAAGTGAAAAGAAACTTTGTGTTCCCAACAAGCTAGGTGAAGGACGGCTTTCACACACACTTATCTCTCAGAACTGAGCATGTGGAGAGACGTTCGTTCATCTAGCACAAAGGGAACGGGTTGCAGGAGAAACTTTTACTCTGGTTTCTCAGTCTGTTTCCTAGTGCCGGTTTGAAGTTCCTGCAGTTTTCACTGTAAAACCGAGTTGGAGCTAGTACCTCCCCATATATATGTATGGAGTGGAGTTTGCAAGTGAAAAGAAACTTTGTGTTCCCAACAAGCTAGGTGAAGGACGGCTTTCACACACACTTATCTCTCAGAACTGAGCATGTGGAGAGACGTTCGTTCATCTAGCACAAAGGGAACGGGTTGCAGGAGAAACTTTTACTCTGGTTTCTCAGTCTGTTTCCTAGTGCCGGTTTGAAGTTCCTGCAGTTTTCACTGTAAAACCGAGTTGGAGCTAGTACCTCCCCATATATATGTATGGAGTGGAGTTTGCAATGAAAAGAAACTTTGTGTTCCCAACAAGCTAGGTGAAGGACGGCTTTCACACACACTTATCTCTCAGAACTGAGCATGTGGAGAGACGTTCGTTCATCTAGCACAAAGGGAACGGGTTGCAGGAGAAACTTTTACTCTGGTTTCTCAGTCTGTTTCCTAGTGCCGGTTTGAAGTTCCTGCAGTTTTCACTGTAAAACCGAGTTGGAGCTAGTACCTCCCCATATATATGTATGGAGTGGAGTTTGCAACTGAAAAGAAACTTTGTGTTCCCAACAAGCTAGGTGAAGGACGGCTTTCACACACACTTATCTCTCAGAACTGAGCATGTGGAGAGACGTTCGTTCATCTAGCACAAAGGGAACGGGTTGCAGGAGAAACTTTTACTCTGGTTTCTCAGTCTGTTTCCTAGTGCCGGTTTGAAGTTCCTGCAGTTTTCACTGTAAAACCGAGTTGGAGCTAGTACCTCCCCATATATATGTATGGAGTGGAGTTTGCAACTGAAAAGAAACTTTGTGTTCCCAACAAGCTAGGTGAAGGACGGCTTTCACACACACTTATCTCTCAGAACTGAGCATGTGGAGAGACGTTCGTTCATCTAGCACAAAGGGAACGGGTTGCAGGAGAAACTTTTACTCTGGTTTCTCAGTCTGTTTCCTAGTGCCGGTTTGAAGTTCCTGCAGTTTTCACTGTAAAACCGAGTTGGAGCTAGTACCTCCCCATATATATGTATGGAGTGGAGTTTGCAAGTGAAAAGAAACTTTGTGTTCCCAACAAGCTAGGTGAAGGACGGCTTTCACACACACTTATCTCTCAGAACTGAGCATGTGGAGAGACGTTCGTTCATCTAGCACAAAGGGAACGGGTTGCAGGAGAAACTTTTACTCTGGTTTCTCAGTCTGTTTCCTAGTGCCGGTTTGAAGTTCCTGCAGTTTTCACTGTAAAACCGAGTTGGAGCTAGTACCTCCCCATATATATGTATGGAGTGGAGTTTGCAACTGAAAAGAAACTTTGTGTTCCCAACAAGCTAGGTGAAGGACGGCTTTCACACACACTTATCTCTCAGAACTGAGCATGTGGAGAGACGTTCGTTCATCTAGCACAAAGGGAACGGGTTGCAGGAGAAACTTTTACTCTGGTTTCTCAGTCTGTTTCCTAGTGCCGGTTTGAAGTTCCTGCAGTTTTCACTGTAAAACCGAGTTGGAGCTAGTACCTCCCCATATATATGTATGGAGTGGAGTTTGCAACTGAAAAGAAACTTTGTGTTCCCAACAAGCTAGGTGAAGGACGGCTTTCACACACACTTATCTCTCAGAACTGAGCATGTGGAGAGACGTTCGTTCATCTAGCACAAAGGGAACGGGTTGCAGGAGAAACTTTTACTCTGGTTTCTCAGTCTGTTTCCTAGTGCCGGTTTGAAGTTCCTGCAGTTTTCACTGTAAAACCGAGTTGGAGCTAGTACCTCCCCATATATATGTATGGAGTGGAGTTTGCAAGTGAAAAGAAACTTTGTGTTCCCAACAAGCTAGGTGAAGGACGGCTTTCACACACACTTATCTCTCAGAACTGAGCATGTGGAGAGACGTTCGTTCATCTAGCACAAAGGGAACGGGTTGCAGGAGAAACTTTTACTCTGGTTTCTCAGTCTGTTTCCTAGTGCCGGTTTGAAGTTCCTGCAGTTTTCACTGTAAAACCGAGTTGGAGCTAGTACCTCCCCATATATATGTATGGAGTGGAGTTTGCAACTGAAAAGAAACTTTGTGTTCCCAACAAGCTAGGTGAAGGACGGCTTTCACACACACTTATCTCTCAGAACTGAGCATGTGGAGAGACGTTCGTTCATCTAGCACAAAGGGAACGGGTTGCAGGAGAAACTTTTACTCTGGTTTCTCAGTCTGTTTCCTAGTGCCGGTTTGAAGTTCCTGCAGTTTTCACTGTAAAACCGAGTTGGAGCTAGTACCTCCCCATATATATGTATGGAGTGGAGTTTGCAACTGAAAAGAAACTTTGTGTTCCCAACAAGCTAGGTGAAGGACGGCTTTCACACACACTTATCTCTCAGAACTGAGCATGTGGAGAGACGTTCGTTCATCTAGCACAAAGGGAACGGGTTGCAGGAGAAACTTTTACTCTGGTTTCTCAGTCTGTTTCCTAGTGCCGGTTTGAAGTTCCTGCAGTTTTCACTGTAAAACCGAGTTGGAGCTAGTACCTCCCCATATATATGTATGGAGTGGAGTTTGCAAGTGAAAAGAAACTTTGTGTTCCCAACAAGCTAGGTGAAGGACGGCTTTCACACACACTTATCTCTCAGAACTGAGCATGTGGAGAGACGTTCGTTCATCTAGCACAAAGGGAACGGGTTGCAGGAGAAACTTTTACTCTGGTTTCTCAGTCTGTTTCCTAGTGCCGGTTTGAAGTTCCTGCAGTTTTCACTGTAAAACCGAGTTGGAGCTAGTACCTCCCCATATATATGTATGGAGTGGAGTTTGCAAGTGAAAAGAAACTTTGTGTTCCCAACAAGCTAGGTGAAGGACGGCTTTCACACACACTTATCTCTCAGAACTGAGCATGTGGAGAGACGTTCGTTCATCTAGCACAAAGGGAACGGGTTGCAGGAGAAACTTTTACTCTGGTTTCTCAGTCTGTTTCCTAGTGCCGGTTTGAAGATTCCTGCAGTTTTCACTGTAAAACCGAGTTGGAGCTAGTACCTCCCCATATATATGTATGGAGTGGAGTTTGCAAGTGAAAAGAAACTTTGTGTTCCCAACAAGCTAGGTGAAGGACGGCTTTCACACACACTTATCTCTCAGAACTGAGCATGTGGAGAGACGTTCGTTCATCTAGCACAAAGGGAACGGGTTGCAGGAGAAACTTTTACTCTGGTTTCTCAGTCTGTTTCCTAGTGCCGGTTTGAAGTTCCTGCAGTTTTCACTGTAAAACCGAGTTGGAGCTAGTACCTCCCCATATATATGTATGGAGTGGAGTTTGCAAATGAAAAGAACTTTGTGTTCCCAACAAGCTAGGTGAAGGACGGCTTTCACACACACTTATCTCTCAGAACTGAGCATGTGGAGAGACGTTCGTTCATCTAGCACAAAGGGAACGGGTTGCAGGAGAAACTTTTACTCTGGTTTCTCAGTCTGTTTCCTAGTGCCGGTTTGAAGTTCCTGCAGTTTTCACTGTAAAACCGAGTTGGAGCTAGTACCTCCCCATATATATGTATGGAGTGGAGTTTGCAACTGAAAAGAACTTTGTGTTCCCAACAAGCTAGGTGAAGGACGGCTTTCACACACACTTATCTCTCAGAACTGAGCATGTGGAGAGACGTTCGTTCATCTAGCACAAAGGGAACGGGTTGCAGGAGAAACTTTTACTCTGGTTTCTCAGTCTGTTTCCTAGTGCCGGTTTGAAGTTCCTGCAGTTTTCACTGTAAAACCGAGTTGGAGCTAGTACCTCCCCATATATATGTATGGAGTGGAGTTTGCAATTGAAAAGAAACTTTGTGTTCCCAACAAGCTAGGTGAAGGACGGCTTTCACACACACTTATCTCTCAGAACTGAGCATGTGGAGAGACGTTCGTTCATCTAGCACAAAGGGAACGGGTTGCAGGAGAAACTTTACTCTGGTTTCTCAGTCTGTTTCCTAGTGCCGGTTTGAAGTTCCTGCAGTTTTCACTGTAAACCGAGTTGGAGCTAGTACCTCCCCATATATATGTATGGAGTGGAGTTTGCAAGTGAAAAGAAACTTTGTGTTCCCAACAAGCTAGGTGAAGGACGGCTTTCACACACACTTATCTCTCAGAAACTGAGCATGTGGAGAGACGTTCGTTCATCTAGCACAAAGGGAACGGGTTGCAGGAGAAACTTTTACTCTGGTTTCTCAGTCTGTTTCCTAGTGCCGGTTTGAAGTTCCTGCAGTTTTCACTGTAAAACCGAGTTGGAGCTAGTACCTCCCCATTTATATGTATGGAGTGGAGTTTGCAAGTGAAAAGAAACTTTGTGTTCCAACAAGTAGTTGAAGGACGGCTTTCACACACACTTATCTCTCAGAATCTGAGCATGTGGAGAGACGTTCGTTCATCTAGCACAAAGGAACGGGTTGCAGGAGAAACTTTTACTCTGGTTTCTCAGTCTGTTTCCTAGTGCCAGGTTTGAAGTTCCTGCAGGTTTCACTGTAAAACCTGAGTTGGAGCTAGTACCTCCCCATATATATGTATGGAGTGAGTTTGCAAGTGAAAAGAAATCTTTGTGTTCTCCAACAAGCTAGGTGAAGACGGCTTTCACACACACTTATCTCTCAGAACTGAGCATGTGGAGAGACGTTCGTTCATCTAGCACAAAGGGAACGGGTTGCAGGAGAAACTTTACTCTGGTTATCTCAGTCTGTTTCCTAGTGCCGGTTTGAAGTTCCTGCAGTTTTCACTGTAAAAAAGAGTTGGAGCTAGGAGCTCCCCATATATATAGTATGGAGTGGAGTTTGCAACTGAAAAGAAACTTTGTGTTCCCAACAAGCTAGGTGAAGGACGGCTTTCACACACACTTATCTCTCAGAATTGAGCATGTGGAGAGACGTTCGTTCATCTAGCACAAAGGAACGGGTTGCAGGAGAAACTTTTACTCTGGTTTCTCAGTCTGTTTCCTACTGCCGGTTTGAAGTTCCTGTAGTTTTCACAGTAAAACCGAAGTTGGAGCTAGTACCTCCCCATATATATGTATGGAGTGGAGTTGGCAAGTGAAAAAAACTATGTGTTCCCAACAAGCTAGGTGAAGGAAGGCTTTCACACACACTTATCTCTCAGAAATTAGCATGTGGATAGATGTTCGTTCATCTAGCACAAATGGAACGGGCTGCAGGTGAAACTTTTACTCTGGTTTCTCAGTCTGTTTCCTAGTTCCGGTTTGAAGTTCCTGCAGTTTTCACTGTAAAACCGAGTTGGAGCTAGTACCTCCCCATATATATGTATGGAGTGGAGTTGGCAAGTGAAAAGAAACTATGTGTTCCCAACAAGCTAGGTGAAGGACGGCTTTCACACACACTTATCTCTCAGAACTGAGCATGTGGAGAGACGTTCGTTCATCTAGCACAAAGGGAACGGGTTGAAGGAGAAACTTTTACTCTGGTTTCTCAGTCTGTTTCCTACTGCCGGTTTGAAGTTCCTGCAGTTTTCACTGTAAAACCGAGTTGGAGCTAGTACCTCCCCATATATATGTATGGAGTGGAGTTTGCAAGTGAAAAGAAACTATGTGTTCCCAACAAGCTAGGTGAAGGACGGCTTTCACACACACTTATCTTACAGAAATGAGCAAGTGGAGAGACGTTCGTTCATCTAGCACAAAGGGAACGGGTTGCAGGAGAAACTTTTACTCTGGTTTCTCAGTCTGTTTCCTAGTGCCGGTTTGAAGTTCCTTGCAGTTTTCACTGTAAAACCGAGTTGGAGCTAGTACCTCCCCATATATATGTATGGAGTGGAGTTTGCAAGTGAAAAGAAACTATGTGTTCCCAACAAGCTAGGTGAAGTACGGCTTTCTCACACACTTATCTCTCAGAACTGAGCATGTGGAGAGACGTTCGTTCATCTAGCACAAAGGGAACGGGTTGCAGGAGAAACTTTTACTCTGGTTTCTCAGTCTGTTTCCTACTTCCGATTTGAAGTTCCTGCAGTTTTCACTGTAAAACAGAGTTGGAGCTTGTACCTCCCCATATATATGTATGGAGTGGAGTTTGCAAATGAAAAGAAACTATTTGTTACCAACAAGCTAGGTGAAGGACGGCTTTCACACACAATTATCTCTCAGAACTGAGCATGTGGAGAGACGTTCGTTCATCTAGCACAAAGGGAACGGGTTGCAGGAGAAACTTTTACTCTGGTTTCTCAGTCTGTTTCCTAGTGCCGGTATGAGATTCCTGCAGTTTTCACTGTAAAATCGAGTTGCAGCTAGTACCTCCCCATATATATGTATGGAGTGGAGTTGGCAATTTAAAAGAAACTATGTGTTCCCAACAAGCTAGGTGAAGGACGGCTTTCACACACACTTATCCCTCAGAACTGAGCATGTGGAGAGACGTTCTTTCATCTAGCACAAAGGGAACGGGTTGCAGGAGAAACTTTTACTCTGGTTTCTCAGTCTGTTTCCTAGTGCCGGTTTGAAATTCCTGCAGTTTTCACTGTAAAATCGAGGAGGAGCTAGTACCTCCCCATATATATGTATGGAGTGGAGTTCGCAAATGAAAAGAAACTATGTGTTCCCAACAAGATAGGTGAAGGACGGCTTTCACACACACGTATCTCTCAGAACTGAGCAAGTGGAGAGACGTTCGTTCATCTAGCACAAATTGAACAGGTTGAAGGGGAAAATATTACTCTGGTTTCTCAGTCTGTTTCCTACTGCCGGTTTGAATTTCGTGCAGTTTTCACTGTAAAACCGAGTTGGAGCTTGTACCTCCCCATATATATGTATGGAGTGGATTTGCAAGTGAAAAGATACTATGTGTTCCCAACAAGCTAGGTGAA